>NC_036846.1:20993050-21025295 GCF_002910315.2 Salvelinus sp. IW2-2015
ACAGTACAGGGGATCTGTTTACAGTAATACACTATAGTGACAGGATCTGTTAACAGTAATACACCACAGTGACAGGGGATCTGTTAACAGTAATACACTACAGTGACAGGGATATGTTAACAGTAATACAGTGACAGGGGATCTGTTAACAGTAATACACATCAGTACAGGGATCTGTAACAGTAATACAGTAACAGGGATCTGTTAACAGTAATACACTACAGTGACAGGGATCTCTTAACAGTAATACAGTACAGGGATCTGTTAACAGTAATATACTACAGTGACAGGGATCTCTTAACAGTAATACACTACAGTGACAGGGGATCTCTTAACAGTAATACAGTGACAGGGATATGTTAACAGTAATACATACAGTGACAGGGATCTGTTAACAGTAATACACTACAGTGACAGGGGATTTGTTAACAGTAATACAGTGACAGGGGATCTGTTAACAGTAATACACCACAGTGACAGGGATGTGTAACAGTAATACACTACAGTGACAGGGGATATGTTAACAGTAATACAGTGACAGGGGATCTGTTAACAGTAATACACTACAGTGACAGGGGATCTGTTAACAGTAATACAGTAACAGGGATCTGTTAACAGTAATACACTACAGTGACAGGGATCTCTTAACAGTAATACAGTAACAGGGATCTGTTAACAGTAATATACTACAGGACAGGGGATCTCTTAACAGTAAACACTACAGTGACAGAGGGATCTCTTAACAGTAATACAGTGACAGGGATATGTTAACAGTAATACATACAGTGACAGGGGATCTGTTAACAGTAATACACTACAGTAACAGGGGATCTGTTAACAGTAATACACTACAGTGACAGGGGATCTGTTAACAGTAATACACTACAGTGACAGGGATCTTTAACAGTAATACACTACAGTGACAGGGATCTGTTAACAGTAATACAGTAACAGGGATCTGTTAACAGTAATACAGTGACAGGGGATCTTAACAGTAATACACTACAGTGACAGGGGATCTGTTAACAGTAATACACTAAAGTGACAGGGGATCTGTTAACTGTAATACACTACAGTGACAGGGATCTGTTAACAGTAATACACTACAGTGACAGGATCTCTTAACAGTAATACAGTAACAGGGATCTGTTAACAGTAATACAGTAACAGGGATCTTTAACAGTAATGCACTACAGTGACAGGGGATCTCTTAACAGTAATACAAGTGACAGGGATCTGTTAACAGTAATACACTACAGTGACAGGGATCCGTTAACAGTAATACACTACAGTGACAGGGATATGTTAACAGTAATACAGTAACAGGGGATCTGTTAACAGTAATACACTACAGTGACAGGGATCTCTTAACAGTAATACAGTAACAGGGATCTGTTAACAGTAATACACTACAGTGACAGGGATCTGTTAACAGTAATACACTACAGTGACAGGGATCTGTTAACAGTAATACACTACAGTGACAGGGCATCTGTTAACAGTAATACAGTAACAGGGATCTGTTAACAGTAATACAGTGACAGGGGATCTCTTAACAGTAAAACACTACAGTGACAGGGATCTTAACAGTAATACACTACAGTAACAGGGATCTGTTAACAGTAATACACTACAGAACAGGGATCTGTTAACAGTAATACACTACAGTAACAGGGATTGTTAACATAATACAGTGACAGGGATCTTTAACAGTAATACACTACAGTGACAGGGGATCTGTTAACAGTAATACACTACAGGACAGGGATCTGTTCAACAAATTACACTACGTGACAGGGGATCTGTTAACAGTTAATACACTACATTGACAGATCCCCTGTCACTGTAGTGTATTACTGTTAACAGATCCCCTGTCACTGTAGTGTATTACTGTTAACAGATCCCCTGTTACTGTAGTGTATTACTCTTAACAGATCCCCTGCTAGGGTATTACTGTTAATTTAAATTCATTCCAGGTGACTACCTCATGAAGCTGGTTGAAAGAATGCCAAGAGTGTGCAAAGCTGTCATCAAGCAAAGGGTGGCTACTTTGAAGAATCTCAAATATAAATAATATTTTGATTTGTTTTAAACTTTTTTGGTTACTACATGATTCCATATGTCTTATTTCATAGTTTTGATGTCTTCACTAATATTCTACAATGTAGAAAATAGTAAAAMAAATAAAGAAAAGTCCTTGAATGAGTAGGTCTGTCCAAACTTTTGACTGGTACTGTATTTGTCAGCAGTTTTAATTGCTGAACAAACACAATTACATATTTGCGATTTTGTTAAACTGATTGAGACCTTGTGTTGTCTTATGATCTTTCCATGTTATCGTTTGATGTATGTTGAAGTATAATCAGGTGATATCCATTTTAAAGACCACAATGACTTGGCAAGGCCTTGCACATCACAACTACATCCAGCACCAATTGGGGGAAAATAGCCTGACACCGTATGTCATGCCATCTTAGATAAAATAAGTCTGTAGCCCCAAAAGTGGAGGGCTTAGAAAGCCTCAGAGTAACATCCCTCGCTGGCATTACATCTTCTCCCTTCTAGCAATATCAGCTGGAGGGTCCTCATTGGGCGTGTAGCCATCAACAAACAGTCCAGTGTTATCGATTTCCGCAAAGCAAATTCCACCATGCTGAAAATCCTTCATGCACAATTGCGGGTCTGTGAGAGTGGCAGCTATGTCCTCATAGCCTGTGGCAATCGGCTGGAGAGGACAATGACACAGAACTGACCCGAATTCGCTCAAAGAAACAGCAGATGTCAAACTGAACTAGTGCTTGACCGATTGTTGCAAGGGTTGTTTTTCAGTCCCTCAAACTTTGGCAGACGAGAGGTCTCCACTGGTCTTCTGAAAGGCTGAAGGAAATATAAAGAGTTCTCCCCACAATTGTTTTTGGGATCATGGCCAAGTTCAAGTAACGGTTCTCACAGTGTATCTATTGTAGACAAGTGTATTTTTGTTCTGAACAGGAGGTCTATTTAGAAATAGGGAGATATGATAAGTATGTCCATCATCGCTTAAGCATGAGAGCAGAGTTAGTACACTACAGCGCACAGTACAAGTTAGTTTTATTGCGCAGGCCTATCATCCTACTTCCTCACCAGCACATAATTCAGCTTTTCAATGGAAGCCTTTCTTTTTTACGAACACAACAAATTGGCCTAATCTCACTCTACCACATTCATGCCGCAAAACTTGTTCCATTAACACAAAGTTAACCACCACATCACAAGCCTAGACCACATTATTTCATGCCCCAACATGCTAATCTTGATCCCACTTTAAACAACCTACAACTAATAAAGGCTTTATAGCTTTATAAAGCCTGGATAAACCCTCTATATGTCATGCTATAATAAACATGGCAAAATGGTTTTGCCACATTTTGGAGCGCACCAGGTGTAATTACCTTGTATTTACTATAATGCCTGCGTATACATGATTTATGAAAAATGTATATAGTGCTTATGAAAACTTTACAAATTGCCTTATAAAGCATTTTCTGTGTGATATTAATCTCAATATGAGCTTTACACCACCACACAAAGAAACCTCTAACTCTTCATCATCACTGTCTTCCTCTTCAGTGTGTTTGCTTCCTTGTTCATCATGTTCCCTCTCTCTCAGGCCGAGCTCCTCTTCCCTCTAATGCAAATGGTATTAAATATTAATGATGAAACTTAATTGCTTTCTTTTGTTGAGATGTCTCACTAACCTCAACGCCGGCCAGTAATTGACACCTGTGGGATCTGGGAGATCAGAAATACGTCACTTACGTCACTTATGTTTTAAATTCTTTAACCCTCGGTACACAGTGTGTGTGCGTGTGTGTGTGTTAAGCTAAATTTGAACTCAAAAGCTGAGTCATGTAGACGTTGTTTACAATTCCCCATAAACATAAAACTTGAAACATTCCAAATGAAAGAAAATGCACACAATGTACACACAAACACATCATTGTTTTGTTTTTTACGTGTTATACAGGGCCTTCTGAAAGTATTCATACCCTTGACTTTGTCCACATGTTGTTGTGTTACAGCCTGAATTCAAAATTGATTCTATTGATTTTTTTATCTTACCAATCTACACACAATACCCCATGCTGACAAAGTGAAAACATGTTTTTAGAAATGTTTGCACATTTATTGAGAATGAAATAAAGAAATATCTAATTTACATAAGTATTTGCAGCCTTGAGTCAATATTTTGTAGAACCATATTTGGCAGTGATTACAGCTGAGACTTTCTGGGTAAGTCTCTAAAAGCTTTCCACACCTGGATTGTGTAACATTTGCCCATTATTCTTTTCAAAATTCTTCAAGCTCTGTCAAGTTGGTTGTTAATCATTGCTAGACAACCATTTTCAGGTTTTGCCATGGATTTCTAAGTAGATTTAAGTCAAAACTGTAACTCGGCACTCAGGAACATTCACTGTCTTCTTGGTAAGAAACTCCAGTGCAGATTTGGCCTTGTGTTTTAGGTTATTGTCCTGCTGAAAGGTGAATTCATCTCCCAGTGTCTGGTGGGAAGCAGACTGATGCAGGTTTTCCTCTAGGATTTTCCCTGTGCTTAGCGCCATTCCGTTTACTTTTTTCTCTTGAAAACTCCCCAGTCCTTAATGATTATAAGCATACCCATAACATAATGCAGCCACCACTATGCTTGAAAATATGGAGAGTGGTACTCAGTAATGTGTTGTTTAGGATTTGCCCCAAACATAACACTTTGTGAACAGGACAAAAAGCTATTTGTTTTGCCAATTTGTTTTGCAGTATTACTTTAGTGTCTTGCTGCAAACAGGATGTATTTTTGGGAATATTTTTTATTTTGTACAGACTTCCTTCTTCCCTCTGTCATTTAAGTTAGTATTGTGGAGTAACTACAATGTTGTTGATCCATCCACAGATCCATAGCTCAGTTTTCTCCTATCACAGCCATTAAACTCTGTAAATGTTTTAAAGTCACCATTGGCCTCGTCGTGAAATCCCTTAGTGGTTTTCGTCCTCCCCGGCACTTGAGTTAGGAAAGACATCTGTATCTTTGTAGTGACTGGGTGTATTGATAAACCATCCAAAGTGTAATTAATAACTGCACCATGCTCAAAGGGATATTCATTGTCTGCTTTTTTATTTTTACCCATCTACCAAATAGGTGCCCTTCTTTGCGAGGCATTGGAAAACATCCCCGTTTTTTTGTGGTTGAATCTGTGTTTGAAATTCAGTGCTCGACTGAGGGACCTTACAGAAAATTGTATGTGTGGGGTACAGAGATGAGGCAGTCATTCAGAAATCATGTTAAACACTATTATTGCACTAATAGTGAGCCCATACAACTTATTATGTGACTTGTTAAGCATATGTTTACTCCTGAACATATTTAGGCTTGCCATAACAAAGTAATTGAATACTTATTGACTCAAGACATTTCAGCTTTACAATTTTATGAATTTGTTTTTTTTAAATCCACTTTGACATTATTGGGTATTGTGACAAAAAAAATCTCAATTTAATCCATTTGAATTCAGGCTGTAAAACAATAAAACTTGGAAAAAGTGAAGGGAAAAAATGAAGTGCACTGTATATTTTACTTAGGGGCCCAAGACATGACATCATGATTTTCCGGCTGGTCAACCAATAATACTTGACCTTTTTGTCAGCATCAGTCTGATGACATCATTTCTAAGCGCCAATGCAAGGATGATTGACCTAAGTCTGACATGGAGGCAGAGAGTAGACTGTTAATCAAAGTTCTGTGCCTTTGGAAAGTTAAGATGTACGAGAGTGTGGCTCAAGGAGAAAACGGGTCTGGAGGGATACACTTAAAGTGAGGCAACCCAAGTAGCTATTAGTATGAAGCTGATACATGCTAGTGATTCTAGTGCCATACAGTCATACACAAGTGTCAATATGAAGGAAACCCATCTTTGGATTCATCCAAAGTGATTGCAGTCTAACCAAGGTTATTTTATTGTTTATTACTTTTTCCATCTCACTCTGCTGTCAGACAGTTTCCTTCCATTACATTGTTCGTAGAGGCTCTGAAWAATTTATTATATCTGGGTTATTTCTGCATTTGCTTATTTATGAAGGTAGTGTATGTGTAGAGTAACAGCAAGATTGGATGCTTGGGAGGTAAATGACACCATCCAACGAGGACATGGCAGCGCAGGCGTTTTAGATTGTAACAGTGTAATGGAATTGGATTCTGTATGAGTCGTCATTTCCTTCGCTTACAAAGAGGCCGTGACCAATCAGTCTTGCATGGAAGGCCGGGCAAACAGGGGGATGATTGTTCCCCCTGTCCCCCTCGACTCTCGCTCCAATTGTTCCTATCTCTCCACTTCACTCGTTTCCAGAACTCCTAGAAGCCACGGACAGAGCCCGCGGGGGAAAGCTTTCCTCACCAACCCGGCTAATCTCCTTTGAGATCATCTGGGTGTGCCTAGGATCTGGATATTCATGGGATCTGTGTGGTCCTGGGATCTGTGTGTTCATGGGATCTGTGTGTTCCTGGGATCTGTGTGTTCCTGGGATCTGTGTGTTCATGGGATCAGTGTGTTCTTTGGATCTGTGTGTTCATGGGATCTGTGTGTTCCTGGGATTTGTGTGTTCCTGGATCCTGTTTGTGTTATGGGATCAGTGTGTTCTTGGAATACATGTGTGTTCAAATGGATCTGTGTGTTCCTGGGACCTGTGTGTTCACGGGATCTGTGTGTTCATGGGATCTGTGTGTTCCTGGGAGCTGTGTGTTCCTGGGATCTGTGTGTTCATGGTATCTGTGTGTTCATGGGATTTGTGTGTTCATGGGATCTGTGTGTTCATGGGCTCTGTGTGTTCATGGGATCTGTATTTTCCTGGGATTTGTGTGTTCCTGGGATCTGTGTTCATGCTCAAATCCCTCTAAATCCAAGAGTAGATACAGTCAGTATGGGCCAATATGAGGGGAGAAGAGGAGGAGTGGTGGGTTCGTCAGGCTTTCACACTTCTTATCGCAAGTTGGCCCAAGGCAGCCTAATCTCTTGTGTGAATGCTTCTGAAACAAGGAAGCAGCCCACGGCCGACCTAAATCTTTGATGCCCCCCGAGGCATTAAAAGCACAGCCAATAATGTGGAGATATAGGACTGCCACTGAAAAATATTTACCAAATAAGCATTTAGGCTATTCGTCCATATTTATGAACGTGTTCATATCACAGTTAAATGATTTATTTGTTTGTATTTTAGAATGGGAGATATAATCCAGATGAAATACTGTAGCTGCTGGCGACTTGAACGGTCGTGTTGGTTTAAATTCTCCCCGAATAAAATGGGACGGTGTTTTGGTTTAAATTCTCCCAGAATAAAATGCTATGGTGTTTTGGTTTTATGCAGTCCTCATGAAACAAGGCTCTTTGACTCGACTGAGCGAAAGAGAGAAAGCGGTAAGAGAGGAATAATGTTACCATTCTATGTCATCCCTGCATATACAGTATTCACTGTATCCAAAATATACTATAATGCTCTCCAAAGACTCTGGTCTATTGAAGAGAGAGGGGCTAAACAGCAGATACCACCACTAAGAGTTCATTGGCACTTGTGCAGTCCCCTGCCATAGGAGGTTCCATTGACTTGACACATTGGCAGTCAGTCAAAGGGATTACTGTTGTGATCCTACCCAGACTGTCCCTGGGGGCTGGGGGAGGTAACACTGACCTGCCGCATTCCTGCCGAAAGGAGATACAGTCAGGTTAATAATTATTGGCACCCTTGACAAAGAATACAAAAAATAAGAAATTGTTTATTGTTTTATACTAATACAATTGCTAAGAGAAAGAGAGTAAGAAGTAATCATAGTTTTTCTCAAAAAGATAGGGGTCAAAGTGATTAGCACCCCTGTTTTCAATACCTTTCAATCAAATCAAATTGTATGTCACATACGCCGAATACAACAGGTGTAGACTTTACAGTGAAATGCTTACTTACAAGCCCTTAACCTACAATGCAGTTTTAAGAGAAAAATAAGTGTGAAGAAGGTATTTATTAAATAAACTGAAGTAAACAATACATAAATAAAATGAAAAAAAAGAAGGAAATAGAAAAATAACAAATAATTAAAGAGCAACAACAAAATAACAGTAACGAGGCTTTATATAGGGGGTACCAGTACAGAGTGAATGTGTGGGGGTACAGATTAGTCGAGGTAATTGAGGTATTATGTACATGTAGGTAGAGGTAAAGTGATAGATAATAAACAGAGAAATGTGTGTGTGTGGGGGGGGGGGGTTAGCCATTTGGTTAGATGTTCAGGAGTCTTATGGCTTGGGGTAGAAGCAGTTTAGCAGCTTTTGGACTTTTTGTACCAATCCTCACCCTTGCAAGGATAACGGCACTGGGTCTTATTCTAAAATGTTTTATGAGATTGGAGACCAAATTGGGAGGATCCTTGATATCTTTGATATCCTTTGTCTGCGCATATGGACTGCCCTCTTCAATTCAGACACAGGTTGCAATGGGGTTCAAGTCGCGAGACTAAGATGGCCATTGCAAAGTTGGATTTTGTGGTCATTAATCATTTTCTAG
This sequence comes from Salvelinus sp. IW2-2015, assembly GCF_002910315.2. Taxonomy (NCBI): domain Eukaryota; kingdom Metazoa; phylum Chordata; class Actinopteri; order Salmoniformes; family Salmonidae; genus Salvelinus; species Salvelinus sp. IW2-2015. The sequence continues at coordinate 21,001,631 of NC_036846.1, forward strand.
GTGGATTTTGTTGTGTGCTTGTCTTTTGCTGGAAGATCCATAAAATGTCTGAAAAAGAATGCTGTCGACCTTAATTAACAAGGGCCCCAGGAAGCAAAATAGCTCCATGAAATCAGAGACACCAACATATTGTACCATTAGGTATGAAGTAAATTTCTGAAAACAGGCGTGACATATTTTTACCCTATTTTTTGTATTGCTTGTTAAACAGAATCTCTTTCTCTGTCAATGGTAATCAGTATGTAAATATCAATTTCCCATTTTTTGAGCATACAACATAGCTCAATTTGTATGATTTATTTGATACAGTCTTTTTGCTCATCTAATGGACTGACTGTATGCTTACCCACCAATAGTTCTTCTATCTATATGTCCTATCTCTCTCTCCCCTCTTTCCTTCCTCTTTCTCCCCTCTCTCTCCCTTCTCTCTCCCCCTTTCTCCTTCCCAATCTCCTTCCTCTCTCTCCCTTCTCTATTTTCCTTTCTATCTCTCTCTTCTTTTCTCCCCCTCTTTCCCACCTTTCCCTTCCTCTCTTCCCTCTCTCTCCTCTTTGCTCTCTCTCTCCCTTCCTCTCTCTCCCCCGTCTCTTCTCACTCTGTCTGCCTTCCCCTTCTCCCTTCTCTCTCCCTCTCTCCTTCCTACTCTTCTCCTCCCTCTCTCTTTCCTCTCTCTCCGTCCTCTCCTCCTCTTCCTCTTCGCTCTCTCCTGTTTCCTTCGCTTCTCCGCTCCTCTCCCTTCTCTCTCCTGTCTCCCTTGTTCTTCTTCCTTCTTCTCTCCCTCTCCTTCCTATCTCTCCCCTCTTCTCCTTTCCTCGCTCTCTTCTCCTCTTCTCTCCTTCTCTCCCCTTGTCTCCCTTCCTCTCTCTCCTCTCTCCCTTCTCTTCTCTCTTCTCTTCCTCTCTCTCCCTTCCTCCTTTCTCTCTCTTCCACCCTTTCCCTTCTCCCTCCTCTCTGTCTCCCCCCTCTCACATATCCGCTCTCATGCATTCAGGCTTACTCAACATTCCATCTTGCCTGGCTTACCACCGTAAGTTTGTCACATGCTCAAACCCATGATCAATATCAATCATCCATCATCAGCATGACTTATCAAGGCACCATGTTCTGTGAATGGATCTGAAAATAACATCTTCAACCGAGTTTTAGACTTCTCAAGGTTATCCTCTTTTTTCTGGATTGTAATTTCTGTTACTTTGGTGGGTGGGATTAAGTGCTGATGTCCATGTAGTGGGTGGGTCCATCAAAGTACATGCAGTTTTCATTTTTATTTCACCTTTATTTACCAGGTAGGCAGTTGAACAATTGTAATTTACAATTGCGCCTGGCCAAGATAAAGCAAGCAGTATGACACAACAAACAACAGGTTAACATGGAGTAAAACAAACATAATCATAACACAATAGAAAAGTCTATATACAGTGTATGCAAATGGTGTCGGAGGTAGGCAATAAATTGGCCATAGTAAACGAAGTAATTCCAATTGATCAAATTAACACTGGAGTGATAGATGTGCAGATGTGATATGAAAGTAGAAATACTGGTGGTGCAAAAGAGAGAAAAAGTAAGTAACACGTATGGGGATGAGGTAGGTAGTTGGATGGGCTATTTAAGCAGATACAAGAGAGTGAGAGAGATAGTGATTTACTGTGAACAAACTGATGGCAAACGCAAGACATCAACTATCCAATGCTAATAAATGATGTTGACTGAAACACCCACCCTGAACACACCCACCGTGAAACATTTACATTTACATTTAAGTCATTTAGGATGCCGCTTATCAGAGGACTTACAAATTGGTGCATTAACCTTATGATATCCAGTGGAACAACCACTTTACAATAGTGCATCTAACTCTTTTAAGGGGGGGGGGGGTTAGAAGGATTACTTTATCCTATCCTAGGTATTCCTTAAAGAGGTGGAGTTTCAGGTGTTTCCGGAAGGTGGTGATTGACTCCGCTGACCTGGCGTCGTGAAACACCCCACCCCTGAAACACCCCACCCCTGAAACACCCCACTGAAGGCTCCTCTTTTGATGCAATTTTACCACACATTTGTTTCGATTCTACACACTTTGCCATGACTTATGCCATGTTAATATGATATCTGAATGAGAATGACTAACATAATCAATGGGTGACCCCTGGAGGTCAGAAAACCTGGGCACGTCACCTTCATGCTCAGTTGATAATTCAACCATGATTACTACAAGTTTAGATAGCTTGCTAGACTAACTTACCAATCTAAAACATTTTAACTGACCTGGGCTAATTGAGTGACTTTTAGGGACGACATAGCAAGAGAAAAACTGTTGATGCACCACCTTATTTTTTGGGCCCTCTATTGGCCAAGGGCCCTAAGCGACCGCTTATATCGCTTATGCCTAGAGCCATCCCTGATCAGAGTATATGTAAAGAAAAGGTATGCAGATTAAATCATGATCTGCATAATCATGATAATATACTGCAGTCTTGTGTTCATTGCAAAGACCTACAGGGAAGTTCTTAGAAATACTGGTGGATGAAAACGGTAAAACAGTTGCATAGTATTTGCATATCTCAAGTGCAGTACAGTATATCTTGAACAAATTTTGCAAAGAACAATGCGCTTGTTTTGATAAAGACAAAGTTCCCATAGTTCGTTGGAGTAGTCCATTTAGGCTCTGTTAACGTTGCTCATAAAGTGTCGACTTGAGTAACTTCACCTCCCCCCCATACAATAGACACAGTATGTTCTGAGCACAACTGGAGACCTTACATTAACCGGACAAAGATAATTGAACCATACTTGTCAGCTATCTACTTGCTAAATGTGTGCTCAATATCTCCAGAGATTTATTTACTGAATTACCGAAGGGAAAAATAAGTACATTTTTATGGTATATTTTAATTATAACTTAAAAAAAAAAATCTAACAAAGACCCAGAGGATACTTTAAGCAGACTTTTGGATAAAACAAAGAAATTATGCCAAATGTCTGCCAAAAGTCTTTCATATAAAATGGTAACAAAATAAAATGGTAACAAAATAGACTCTTGGCGTATTAATTTTTCCTTGTGTCCTTTGCATCAGGAATAATACAAATCTATAAAGGATTATGATCCATGCATGTGAAGGCTTCTCTAATCAAATCATTTCCTGTCAGGATTCAAATCTTTGAAATACAGTAAGTATTTTACAAGATCTAAGATTTCATAAGATGTTTATATTGGCTTAGTCTACAATTGGATCATGACAACAGATTTGTTTAAGGTAATGTAACTGCACAAAGATACTTTGACACCTGGACATGCTGCCCAAACGTTTTAAATAGGTTTTACCTTGGATGAGTATGTGGCCGCTAATGTCAACTATATCTGACTTCTGAATATCGTTTATAGGAAGATAACAAAGTGCAACTCATCAAAGTCAAACATTTGTATGGATAAGGTTGTCCTGTAGCCTTCATATGTTAGTTATTAATCACCTTTCATAGGTTAGTTATTAATCACCTTTCATATGTTAGTTATTAATCACCTTTCATATGTTATTTATTAATCACCTTTCATATGTTAGTTGCTAATCACACAAACTTTAAACTGTGCAAACTGTACACGCATATCTCAACGTTGTGATAAGGCACAACCTTTGTGGCAAATTCATTGTACATCCATTGTTGAACGTGAGTGTAGACTAAGCCATTGTCTTCTTGACATATTGTTAGATTGGCTGACAGATTATGACAGTTATTAAAGCTGTGATGTTATACGTTTATGTATAAACACGTCGTACCACAGTGTTTTGATGAGTGAATAAGTGTCAGAAACTACTCCTGACTAATCACATGTGTGTGTCTGTATCTGTGTTTGGTGTTTGCGCACATGTGTGTGCGTGTGTTTGTTTGTGACATATCTATTGAGTGAAAGATTGATTGTGGGATTGTCACTTGTTAACTGACAGATTGTTACTGGCTAAGTTTAGTACGCCACACACACCACAACACACAACCACACACACACACACACACACACACACACACACAGCACACACACACACACACACACACACACACACACAACACACACAACACACACACACCACACACACACACACACACACACACACACACACATCAACACACACCACACACACACACACACACACACACACACACACTTAACTTAGATCCCTTCAGGTCAGCAACAGATCCTTTCAACCCTGGGACAATAGTTGTGTGAGTCAGGGACCCTGGTCAGCTCAATAGTAAGTAGCCTTGTACTAGCCTTGGCTTGTGCGAGCCGGAACGGCTCATAGGGCAGGGAGCCTATCCCCTGTTTCTATAGCGTGAGGCAGCTTGATGTACAAGTACACCCCCTGGACCGGACGCTAGTCTATCCCCTGTGTCTATAGCGTGAGGCAGCTTGATGTACAAGTACACCCCCTGGACGCTAGTCTATCACAGAGCCTTACAATCTATCTCCAGCTCAATAGACTCATCAACTATTGATTGGAGTGAGGCAGAGCCAAGGTGTTTCTGTCCTGATCACTTCAGTCCACCCTGGGTTCCAACAATGAACAGTTCATTTGACACACCAGACTTGAGATGTGGGTTTTTACACAAGGATTGAATCCTTGCCTTTGTGAGTGATAAGTAGAGTAAGGCAGAATCGTTCTAATCAGATTTTTTGTTATTTTATTATAACACAGGTTCGTTGATTGAATAGATTCTTTTAAAACAACCGTATTGAAAAGAAAACTTCCACTCAGATTCTGTTGATAAAAGATAGGCAGAGAGAACAGCTGTCTGTAGAATATTAACAATTCCCCTCCATTTTGGCTTGCCTAGTTTAAAAAAAAGTTAAATTTAAAAATTTAAAATAAAATAATTATTTGAAAAATGAGCCTCTCTATCTCTTATGATATGGTATGAAAGTGCTTCAGCCTGCACTACACTATCTGAATAGGAGCCTCTGCCAGATGAACAGATATGAAGATGATATGTTGATAGATTTTTGGAGAAGTGGATCTTTAGTTTCTCCTTGAATGGCTCCGGGTGGGAAGAAGTAGCTTTTCACTTCAACTTGATAAATGTTTTCCCCCAATGCAGAAATGCAACGATAAAGGAGAAAATGACCTCAATGATTTCTTTCATTGAAATTGAAAAAGGGAATTGGCTCCGTTTGTCGCAGAGTGAAATAAAGACGCCAAATGAATAGCTCCGCTGTTGCTGTGCACATTTGGAAAATGAGATGAATACAGACCCCAAAAATATCATTTGGAGCATGTATTCAAATAATCTCACATCCTTGGTCTGAAAAGAACGGTATACAGCGGTGTGTTCAAGGATCACTTCAACATGAAAAAGAGGCTTTTGTCATAAATGTCATTTTCAGAAACGGCACACTCTTTTCCTTTTAGTGGCATCTCTTTGAGTATTAGCAAACACACACACACACAAATACACACGCATGCACRCACATACACATGTGGACGGTTGGGAGTGCGACCCTTGTAAAGGACAAGTCTGGCATCAAGGACCTTTTGCATCAAGGACCTTTTGCCAAGGCTCTCATGTCTCAGAGAGAGAAGAACACATCCTCAGAACAGTATGGACTCTTTCCATATCTCAGTGAGAGGGAAAGAGTCTCGCTCCCAGGGTAAATACAGCTGTGCCGGAGAAAGGTCCAGGGCATGAATTACACACACTTGCCTACATGCACGCACGCACACACACACACACACACACACAGAGACATAAACACTAACAAACACACTCACAAACATAAATGGGTAACACTACTTGAAGGGTAGACATAATGCATTCACTTGATCTTTATGAAACATGTCATGACAGAGTTTTGCAGTATCCTTCAAGACAACCCTTCATGAGAGGTGTTCGAAAATCAAATATGTTTGGTAATGCGAGAGTAAAAAAAAAAATGTAAAARAAATGTCCTTTACACAATGGTTAAATGATGCTGTCGAATAAATATGTTTACTGACGACATAATTAGAAATATAAGATGAAGTCAATGGAAATATCCACCAGTGACACCATTATATAGAGAAGCTCTTCATAAAGTAGCTGTGTCTCAAACCAAACACACATTATATAGAGAAGCTCTTCATAAAGTAGCTGTGTCTCAAACCAAACACACATTATATATATAGAGAAGCTCTTCATAAAGTAGCTGTGTCTCAAACCAAACACATATTATATAGAGAAGTCTTCATAAAGTAGCGTGTGTCTAAACCAAACACACATTATATAGAGAATCTTCATAATGTTTAGCTGTGTCTCAAACCAACACACATTATATAGAGAAAGCTCTCTTATAAAGTAGCTGTGTCTCAAACCAAACACACATTATATAGAGAAGCTCTTCATAAAGTCACATGTCTCACACAAACACAAACACACATTATATAGAGAAGCTCTTCTAAAGTAGCCATTGTCTCAACACAAACACAAACACACATTCTATCAAAGTAGCCAAAACAACAGCAACATCAAATGTGTTAAGGAAGCAATTTTTTTGTAAACGTTAAAGTAGACCACATAGGCTTTCCCCTCGGGGAATGACCAATGGATGGCAGGGGGATTGTGTCCCACACAAAGATGACACCAAACAGAGGGGGGGGGGGGGGGGTACAGAGGATGGTGCACAAGTTCAGAGGCGATGTAGATTGTAGTCTAAATCAGTTGATTCCCCAGGGCAGGAAGATGACCTTTCCATCCACCATGCAGCAAGATCAATACAGGCCTTTCAGGCCCCAGAGTGGCTGGCATCCATCAGGCTTGGATGGGCTTGAAGTGGCTGGGGGCTAGAGGATGGTAGGCACACACCAGGCTCCAGAGCCCCAAGGGCCTGCATCTGCTAGCGTGTCACCCTCCTAGGGGAGAGAGGCCCACCACAAAGCCTCCATGAAACCAGAGGAGGGGTGGTCTGGTGTGTGTGTTGTGTGTGTGTGTGTGTGTGTGTTGTGTGTGTGTGTGTGTGTGTGGTGTGTGTGTTGTGTGTGTGTGTGTGGTGTGTGTGTGTGTGTGTGTGTGTGTGTGTGTGTGTGTGTGTGTGTGTGTGTGTGTTGTGTGTGTGTGTGATATTGTGTGTTGGTGTGTGTGTGTGTGTGACTGGCAGGATGGACGATTGAAGGTGGCATAAATAGTTGCTAATTAGAGACCCATATCTGTTAGGAGTTGTTCTTGAAAGGTAGTTCAAATTGTACGCTACTAGTTCACCCAGTTATTTACTCCACTAGAAGGTCAGGAGTCAGGACCCATGTACTGTTAGTTTGTAGGTGAACAATGTCTAGAAACAAGTCCTTCTCTAGGGTACGAATGTTTAAAAGGTTTTAGCCAGGTCACACAGAATTTAAGTTTGTGAACCAGTGATGCAGGTGATATGCTTTTAATGAGCCCCACCACTGACAAGAGGAAGTCTCCTTCAGTGAACCCATTTCCCTCACCAACCTCGGTGACGTAGCAGTAATGCTGAGGTGCGAACACTGATATTACTGGCAGGTAGATTTTTCAGCTCCCCAATGCGATGCACTCTCCTTCATATTATATTTGACAGAACTTAATGAGGCAGCAGCAGAAATGGAAAATACTGTTGTAAAAGCTGTGAAAAGATGTGGTGTTTCATGTTCCTTTGAAAGAGCGATAATTATTAGCGTGATGGAGTAGCCGTTTAAACCTTTTCAAGATAATTCAGTAAATCTTAGGCAGACCACAAACCGTAGCTTGTAATCGAAGTCGGTAACAGTTGAACCCCAGCCACAGAAATAATGCATTGTTTACTCTGTAAAAAAGGAAGAAAATGGTTGTTTCATCATCATATTATTTATTTGGGAGAACGGGCCATTAAATGTGTTCCTCTGAAGAAAAAAGACCCCATCAGCATCTTTCCTGGGTAGAGAGTAAAAGAGTTTATTACCTGTAAGGAAAGTTATGGTCCTATTAAATGTAGATTCAAATTGGTCTCTTGTTGGCGAGGAGGCTGTATCTGCCAAGTTGATGAAAGGCGCAGGGTGGAAGATACTAAGAAAGGTCAAACATCTTGCCTCAAATATTACAGGGGATTTTTTCTCCTCTTTAAAATGGCAGGGTCCTCACATTAATGTTCAGTATCCTGTGTGTGTGTGCGTGTGTGTACGTGTATGCACGTGTGTGTGTGTTTGTGCATCTTTGTGTTGTACCCAAGGGTGATGTGTAAAGGTGTAGTGACGTTTTGTGGATTTAGATATATCTATCTATTATTTGAAATGCTAGACAGTAAACAAAAGTATTTAATATATTGTATAGATCAGTAAAAACAAATAAAGCTATTAAAACACCTACATGTTTTACGAGCATAACGTCTGTCAGTAGCACTTTACTTGGATAGTCCATCTGTAGATGCTCTAAAGACTATCTACAGACTATCAGTAACATTTCAACTATCTACTAACCCTAACCCTAGCCCTAGCCCTAGCCCTAGCTCAAGACGTAAACCCTTTTCCTAACCCTAAACTTAACCCTTACCATAAGCCTTAACCCTTACACTTACCCTTATTCGAAACCTTACCGTAATGCTAACTCTAACCTTAGCAAGCAGTTGCTTATCATCAGATAGTTGGTTGATAGTATGGCCATGTAGAGCATCTACAGATGGACAATGCAGACTATCCAAATAAAGTGTGACCTGTGTGTTCCTCAGTTGTATGTCATTGGTGTTACCGCCTTGAAAATCACTGATCACAACAATATACAAGGATCTTGAGAATTCTCTTCAATGGCAAACAAACATTTATTTTTTAAATTATTGATGACCTTAGATTTGAGCATATGTGGCCTACATTTAATATAAATCCTTAATTATCTAAAATGTCTAATTGGTGATACCACTCCCTGGTGGCACAATGTTATCATAATGGTACAAATTATTGATTTTGTATAGGAAGATGTAGCCACAGATATTTAAAGAAATACTAAATTATCTCTCTCACTCTCTCTTTCACTCTTTCTCAAGCTCGATGTTTGTCAGTTCTGCTGCCAGTGTTAGCAGCAGGAGTTGTGAGGGAAGCTTGGCTAATTTCAGTCATTTTCTCGCTGCGGCATGAATCATTTGGATCACACTGAGCTCAGAAACCTACAATTCCTCCTTTTCTCTACATGTCAATTACAGTTGCTAGACTTGAAAGCCAGAGGCCCACACTCTTAACAAAGACCAACATGAATCGGAAAGGCAGAGGGAAATGAAAGACTGCCTGATTAAAATCATATTATATCATAATTGCAGGACGTCTGAAAACACATAAAAAGGGTTAAAAGATGGCGGTGAGATATTGCACAGAATGGCGCTGGAATGTATGGCAGCCATTTTTCGGGCTCTGACCAATTCTGCTATTTTGTGAGGTAGTCTTCGCTGATCTTATCTTTTTTTGTACATAATATTTCTGCCATCGTTTACTATGACTGAAAAGAGTTTCACACTAACCTCGAGATGGATGAACATTTCTACTTGTGGTTTGGAAAGAAGAATGCCCCTCTCCCCACAGGTGTGATTACAACCTCTGAGGGTTTAGAGCTTGAGGTAGTCACCTCATACAAGTACTTGGAAGTATGGCTAGACAGTACACTGTCCTTCTCCCAGCACATATCAAATCTGCAGGGTAAAGTTAAATCTAGAATTGGTTTCCTCTATCGTAATCGCTCCTCTTTCACCCCAGCTGCCAAACTAACCCTGATTCAGATGAACATCCTACCCATGTGTAACCGATGTGAAATGGCTAGCTAGTTAGCGGTGGTTCGCGCTAATAGCGTTTCAATCGGTGACGTCACTCGCTCTGAGACCTTGAAGTAGTTGTTTCCCATGCTCTGTCAGTTGTTGATGTGTGCAGAGGGTCCCTGGTTCGATCCCAGGTAGGGGAGAGGAGAGGGACGGAAGCTATACTGTTACACATGCTAGATTCCGGGGACGTAATTTATAGATCGGCAGGTAAGGGTGCTCTCGAGCTGCTAGATGTTCTTTACCATTCAGCCACCAGAAATGCCACCAATGCTCCGTATAGGACACATCACTGCACTCTATACTCCTATGTAAACTGGTCATCTCTGTATACCCGTCGCAAGACCCACTGGTTGATGCTCATTTAGAAAACCCTCTTAGGCCTCTTTCCCCCCTATCTGAGATATTTACTGCTGCCCTCATCCTCCACATACAACACCCGTTCTGCCAGTCACATTCTGTTAAAGGTCCCCAAAGCACACACATCCCTGGGTCACTTGTCTTTTTAGTTCGCTGCATCTAGCGACTGGAAAGAGCTCCACCTCTTCATTCAAAGACTCAATCATGGACACTCTTACTGACAGTTGTGACTGCTTTGCGTGATGCATTGTTGTCTCTACCTTCTTGTCCTTTGTTCAGTATAAAATCGAGCACACAGCCATGCAATCTCCATAAAAAAACATTGGCAATAGAATGGCTTTACTGAAGAGCTCAGTGACTTTCAACGTGGCAATGTCATAGGATGCCACCTTTCCAACAAATCTGTTCATGAAAATTCTGCCATGCTAGAGCAGCCCCGGTCAACTGTAAGTGCTGTTATTGTGAAGTGAAATCGTCTAGGAGCAACAACGGCTCAGCTGTGAAGTGGTAAGCCACACAAGCTCACAGAACGGGAATACCGAATGGCGTAAAAAACGCGCGGGAAAATAGTCTGTCCTCGGTTGCAACACTCACTACCACGTTCCAACTGCCTCTTGAAGCAATATCAGCACAAGAACTGTTTGTCGGGAGTTTCATGAAATGGGTTTCCATGGCCAACTAGCCGCACACAAGCCTAAGATCACCATGTGCAATGTCAAGCATCGGCTGGAGTGGTGTAAAGCTCAACACCATTGGAAACATATTCTCTGGAGTGATGAATCACGCTTCACCATCTGTCAGTCCGATGGACGAATATGGGTTAGGCGGATACTAGGAGAACGCTACCTGCACCTATGCATAGTGCCAACTGTAAAGTTTGGTGGAGGAGCAATAATGATCTAGGGCTGTTTGGGCTATGCCCCTTAGTACCAGTGAAGGGAATTTTTTTTGTGATATCCAATTGCTAGTTACAATCTTGTCTCATCGCTGCACTCCCATCCTAGTCTCCATAGCAACATTATCTGGTACAGGATATGAGCACTACTCCAACGTCAGCAATAAGTTTGCCTACGACATGACAGTGGTAGGCCTGATCACCGACGAGGATGAGACAGCCTATAGGGAGGAGGTCARAGAACTGGCAGTGTGGTGCCAGGACAACAACTTCTCCCTCAACGTCAGCAAGACAAAGGAGCTGATCTTGGACTACAGGGAACAGAGGGCCGAGCACGCCCCCATTCACATCAACGGGGCTGTAGTGGAGAGGAACGAGAGTTTCAAGTCCATCTTTGTCCGTATCACTAAGGATTTATCATGGTCCAAACACACCAACACAGTCGTGAAAAGGGCACGGCAACGCCTCTGCAAACCTCAGAATGCTGAAAAGATTTGGCATGGGCCCTCAGATCCTCAAAAAGTTCTACAACTGCACCATTGAGAGCATCTTGACTGGCTGCATCACCGCTTGGTACGGCAACTGCTTGGCATCCGACCGCAAGGCGCTACAGAGGGTAATGCATACGGACCAGTACATCATTGGGGCCGAGCTCCCTGCAATCAAGGACATCTATACCAGGCGGTGTCAGAGGAAGGCCCTTAAATTTGTCRAAGACTCCAGCTGCCCAAGTCATAGACTGTTCTCTCTGCTACCGCACGGCAAGTGGTACCAATGCACCAAGTCTGGAACCAATCACAACCCTGAGCAGCTTCTACCCACAAGCTATAAGACTGCTAAGGGCCTGTAAGTAAGCATGTGACAAATACAATTACATTTTTTGGGGTTTGATTTGATATTGATTGTCTCGAGGAAGGAATATCACTTGCTCTGCTTGTGAAGTCAGAGTGTCAATTTAATTCCCCAGGCTGTGAACAGACAAAATGTTATTGAAAAAGGAAACTCAGGGTACATGCTTAGTTGGCTGCATCTGCCTCGGACCACCTGGTAACCCCTGTAATGGTGCGTGATAAAGCATGTGGCGTCCAACCGAACATCTCCCTGTGGTTTTCATCTGGGGAAGTCTGGGATTAAGGCTGGCCTTTCGCTTGACATTTGAAAAGGATAGGATGTATGTGGAAGGATATGAGCATGGGTCCAGTCAAGTGCAAGCCCTCTGATGGAGGATGAGGGCAGGAATGGAGTGGCTCCCACTGCTAATAATATAAGGACTACAAAAGAGAAGAGAAGATACATCGGGGAATATAAAATAGGAATTGGCGGCAGCAGCAGAACCAAGATTAAAAGATGAAAATCAGAGGAAAGTAATTCAACAATAAACAACAACAAAAGACTCCATGACTTTTAGTGACCGTGCGCTCCACAGGGGGTAAAGAGCATGACTCCTTTATGTGAATAAGTCATGTGAAAGGTTTGACGTCCAAATCACTGAAGTGTGCATGCACCCCATGCTGTTCTGCTACACATGAAAGTTGACCTTAACTATTGATTACCTTTTATTGATTTTAAAGTGGGCAGCAACCTCTCCAATATCCCAGCATCCACTCTGGTATCCCAGTGCTATCTATTTCTTTTTCTGGGCTGTTTTCTACCTAGGTTCAGGTCACCCCCTCTGTTTTCTACCTAAGTTCAGGTCACCCCCTCTGTGTTCTACCTAGGTTCAGGTCACCCCCTCTGTGTGTTACCTAGGTTCTGGTCACCCACTCTCACTGCAGGCAATGCAGTGCTTTAATTACACAGACTTAGGAACAGACCGGAGCCTAACTTGGCCCGGTGTAACGGAAAAGACAGCTTGTGCTCGCTCAACCACAGGAGACAGCAAGCAGATGTTGGGACTATAAAGCAAAGGCATGCTTTCTCGTGGGCTGGGTCCTTAAGAGAGGTATGGATAGAGGAGGGCCAGCTGTAAGCACGCTGGGGAAGATAAGAGAGAAGKGGAGGGTGGAATGGGGAGGGTGGGGTAATATCTTCCAGGCCCAGACAGGGATGAGCTGGCAGGGGTGGTGGAGGGTATCCCTGTGGTGCATGGCCCAATGCATCAGCTTCCYGGGAATGAGGGAAAGGAGGAGAGAGGAATGGAGTGAGAAAGGGAGGGAGGGAGGGAGGCGGGAGTTATCTGCACCAGCACAGAGGGTGGTCAGTATCGTGTCTGCATGGATCTGCAGGCAACCTGCGCTCTTACTTCGGATGTTTCTGTGTGTTTTTGTCTGTGTGTTTGGTTGTGGATTTGCTTGCAAGCTTCCTGTACACACGCATTGTATATCTTATCACGCATGTGCGTGTTTTCAATACTGCGTCGTGCATTGTAATATACCAGATAGTTGGAGTTCTTGAGGCGAAGGAGGGAAAAGTCAAGAAATTGAAAAGACTTGCAGATAGTTGAGAGGATCAGAGGAAGAAGGTCAATAAATGAATAAGCTACCATTACCAACAGGATAAGCTGCTTCTACAGACCCAGAGGGGCTTCAGATGAGAGTGACCTCAGGGGTGAGCAGCAAGGCTAAGTGTGGGTGGGCTCCATGGAAAACCAACCCGCCTCATTCATTTACAGTGGCCCTCCCACAAAGCTGGAGTTCTCACTTCATTCTGACCCTTTCAAGCCCTTCATTCAAATTCCAGACCCAACCCATCACACTGACCTGCAGCAAATGCATTGAAATTATTTATCTTACTGTCTTCCTGTTTGTGCAATGCAATGCATCGATTAGTTGATGTGTTGATTTCAGCTGTACATAAAGGCTATATTTTTCATGTTAGGTTCAGGGCATTCGTGCTTTTTTTCCTAAGGTTACCTGAGTGGCGCAGTGGTCTAAGGCACTGCAGCTCAGTGCTAAGAGGTCTCAACTGGTTCTTATCCAGCTGTGATTGGGAGTCCCATAGGGTGGTGCACAATTGACCCAGTGTCGTCTGGGGTAGGCTGTCATTGTAAATAAGAATTTGTTCTTAACTGACTTGCATAGTTAAATAAAGGTTCAATTTTAAAAATCTAAAAATAATGTAGTGTTACCTAAAAACAAGTAGAAGAGATGGACGTTTGTAATTCATCTAAGTAATTCAGAGCATGTAAGGCCCTATCTGTTTGAAATTATTTTGTGCTGAAGCGGAAACTGTGACTTCGTTTTTCGCTGGGGGCAGGAAAATGGGTCTTGACAGACAGACGCCGAGGGAATGCATGGAATGGGATGGGTGAGGGGGTGCAAATTAGAAAAACGACTCCCTCCAGCCTTTTTGTGCGCTTCACATGACTGAATCGATACATCAACAGGCATGCAAATAAGCACTTGCATCCGATTAATAATAGATCAGCTTGCATTTTAGCTACAGCAACCCCCTTTGGGGGAAGATTTTGGGCACTAAGTGTCAGTTGGTAGCAGGGGTTGGTACGCTGATGCCCAAGACTCCACAGGGAGAATGGGTGGAGAATAAACTCAGTGAAAATAAAGATGTGAAATGTGGGGTTGGTAATGCCCTCATTCACAAGGTATATGTGGAGATGAGGCACAATGAGGACATCCTCTCATTAAGAACATATAAACTTCATCCTCCTTACCTCACTTGCTCCGCAAAGTATACTCCAAACCACCTCCAAATACCATCACTGACCTTAACACGGTGCTCAACCGATCCACAACCCTGCCAGGCAGCCCACCTCCCAGAATTCCCTGCTTCCTATTCAGCTTGCCACATTATTGAGAAGGTCACAGAATCACCTTTATTCGCCAAGCACATTTACATATACCCAGAATTAGATTTGGTGTAATGGTGATGTCACAGTAAACAGAATCAACAGACAGAATATATAGAATACTTTATACAGTATAGTTCAGGGATATTCAACTCTTACCCAACGAGGTCCAGAGCCTGCTGGTTTTCTGTTCTACCTGATAATCAATTGAACCCACCTGGTGACCCAGGTCAAAATCAGTCCCTGATTAGAGGGCAACAATGGAAAAAATGCAGTGGAACTGGCTTCGTGGTCCAGAGTTGAGTTTGAAGGGTATAGACGATAAACACAGGGTTTTGTTTTCACACTGAGAAACGCTATTCATCGCCAAAGTCTCATAGAACTGTTGTGTACATTTGAATAAAAGTGTCTAATTGGAGCATTTCCATTCGCACTGCCTCTGGGCTTCATTATAGAAAACAAGATGACCTGTGCTGTGGGATCTGGACAAGGCAGCGTGGAGAACAACACCATCCTCAACCCTAAGATGAGCACTCACTTTCTCTCTTCCTTACTCTCTCTCTGATCACCACTCTCCTCCCCAATCATCATCACCTCGGAGAGGATAGTAGAAGAAACATTAGGACGATGTGTCATGTTGGGAGGCACAGAGGTCCACGCCAAGCACTTGCCTGGACTGCGTAGGTTKGACAATCAGTTAGTTTTATGAGGCCCAGAGTTCATGTCGAGAACTTTATTTCTCATCAATGTGCATTCAACAAATAGAGGGACGGATGAGGCATATTACGGGAGCTGATTTGTGGGTGGCTGCATAACCCTGTCTTAATGGGAGACAAGTGTAACAATGGCTAGTCATTAGCGAGCTACTTGCTAGTTCTCACCCCCTCAGCTCACATCCCTGTCAAATATGAACCTTGTAGCTGAGTTAGAGAACTGTGGCACCTTTATTTAACTTTCCTTTGTTGCATTGCAGTGCTTTCTGCATTCCACACCATATATAGCCATTAGATATAACTTAATAACTCTATTTCACTATTGCGTCACCTTGTAAACAGAACGCTGCTTTCCACATTGGAAAGGGTGGTAAATAATTGTCAACAGATAGTGATTTACAAATTAATTTGTGGGCCATCTGCAGTAAAACTATGACAAACTAGAAAATATGCATTTTATATTATTGAATGCATTTTACAACCAGAGCAACTAAAGGGAACAAAAGAGTTCAGTTTTGACATAGTA
Organism: Salvelinus sp. IW2-2015; assembly: GCF_002910315.2. Lineage (NCBI taxonomy): Eukaryota > Metazoa > Chordata > Actinopteri > Salmoniformes > Salmonidae > Salvelinus > Salvelinus sp. IW2-2015. Next base: position 21,017,618 of record NC_036846.1, read on the forward strand.
TTATACTGTCTTTCTCTATGCTAGCACTTGTGTTTACCTCCCTCAAACAACTCTTTGTTTAGAATGTGACATCATAGTGAGATGGGGCTATTGATAAAGGGAACCGTGATAAGGAATGCCTGTTCTTATCTAATTAATCAAAAGGAGGGTAGGTTATATTTTAGGTTAGTAAAGAAATATGTGGCTATAACCATACTCTTAAAAAACATCTAAGCAGACCTGTATCATTACCCTATTCCAAAAAAATGGATGTTATGAAAACTGAGATGGGGTGGCATTGGAAGCAGTCATGAATCTGTGTCAAAAAGGGACAGAGAAAGAGCTGGTCTGTTAGTCTAACTGCAGATCTTTGACTATTTCACACTGCACATTTCTGCAGAGGGCTATCTTCTTGTAATTTTGTTTTTCTAGCTGTGAGACTACTTCTTTACAAGTCAGTGAACTATTTGCTATCAACGCTATCAGTGGATGTGGGATTATGTTTACTGTCAAAACTATCAGAGCCTGTGGGATTATGTTTACTGTCAAAACTATCAATTGCTGTGGGATTATGTTTACTGTCAAAACTATCAATTTCTGTGGGATTATGTTTACTGTCAAAGCTATCAATTGCTGTGGGATTATGTTTACTGTCAAAACTATCAGTTTCCGTGGGATTATGTTTACTGTCAAAGCTATCAATTGCTGTGGGATTATGTTTACTGTCAAAGCTATCAATTGCTGTGGAATTATGTTTACTGTCAAAGCTATCAATTGTTGTGGGATTATGTTTACTGTCAAAACTATCAGTGGCTGTGGGATTATGTTTACTGTCAAAGCTATCAGTGGCTGTGGGATTATGTTTACTGTCAAAGTTATCAGTGGCTGTGGGATTATGTTTACTGTCAAAGTTATCAGTGGCTGTGGGATTATGTTTACTGTCAAAGTTATCAGTAGCTGTGGGACTATGTTTGCAACAAAACCTGGTTTTTCTGTACGCTATTTCGCACAGTGTATGTTTCCTCCTCTTCAGAAGATTGTCATGCGTTTTGCTACTTGCTATTCTTTATAGCAGCAGGTGTGTAAGCAGTTCCACCACATAGTACCTACTTCAAGGGCTCAAATTGCTAGGATTAGGGTTAGGGCTCCATGGCCTCAAATTGCTAGGATTAGGGTTAGGGCTCTGTACGAGAGGCATGTTTTGATGAGCTATAGTTTTTGGACCCTGTGTTTTGAGTGTTTCACAAAGAAATCGCTAAACTTGTGCCACAAATGTCCATTGCAATGCTCGAGTATGGGAATTATGTTGGAAAAACAGACACCTTGCAATGCCTTTTATTTAAATGCAAGACGCATATGATGCCATGAACCTTGAAGTTAGTTTTACAAAAAAAGGACTTATATTTTCACAGCCCATGCATGTACATGTCTGTGTGTGTGTACTAAACACCAGAGAGGGACAGATACTCCTAAGGGTGCCTGTTGTTTCCTGTGTGTTTCAACTCTATTCAACTCTACAGTGGTCTGACCATCACACACACGCACACCACCACCTCCAAAAATCAAACATCGTTGTATTCCCCAGCTCGTCCACATGACACTCTTTACTTAGAAAGGCACAGTGAAAATGAGCAATTATGAGCCTGAACGTGGGTAAGGAGAGCATTTTCTACTTATTACAGGCATTTCTATTGGTGTGTAAAGGTAATTAAGCTTGCTGCCTCAGTGGTGGTGAGTTGACTCTCTCTGCGCCTCCCCCCTGGTGTTCACTTTGAAACGGGCGAGCAGTGTCGTTGTGGCCTTGAGGCAGGAGCAGTACACGTTCTCCTGCAGATGGGGAATCTCGAACTGTTCCCTTTTTGATGTGCAACATGAAAGTTGCAAGGATCCCCTTCATGTGTAGAAGCGTCTGCCCGAGTGAGAAGAAAATAGGATTAGGTTTCCAAAGGCAGAGGGGTTATTGCGCGCCACTTGCAAAGATTATCAAGATCAATATTTTAAAAGAGCGCCCTAGCTAAATAGATGAGGGTTATTCTCAAAGCTATTTCATCATTACAAGACCACAGTTAGTCTTGTCTCATTTAAAATGGTGAATCAGACTATTCAATACCATTTCTTTACAAAGTCAGCTTGCTCAGTGGTGAGTCACCAGTGTGAGGATATTGTGTAATCAGTCCTTTCTCCTAACAGAATCTAAATGCTGTCTTTACAGTCAGGGTAACCTGAGACATGAAGGTCAGATCAGGTGGGGTTTCAGAGCTTCAGAACTCAGGAAAAGTTGACCATATGGCGTGTTGATACATTTTTTCCCAAACTTCATAATCAATGCCCTATTTTCTACCAAAACTGAACTCTCTACATYGTAAGCTCAGAACATGCTCAGTCCRTTTGATTATACAGAGAGATGTATGGGCACAATGGTGCATAACATACAGAGTATGTTTTCAAAAGGGTCAAAGCTAGTTGTTGTGACTTCCTTGAGATTCATGGCAGAGGAACACAGACAATATATTAATATGGATGTCTACCAGGTGCCTTGTGCCCTATCCTCTCCACCTCTCTTTGTGTATGGGCTCAGGCTCAGTTTGCAGTGCATAATATTAGCCACGTGGCAGCTACCTCTAAACATGCCAGGGTCATTAATAAACATCATCAGATGGCACATCATTCCTTTATACAGCAGGGAATTCAAAAGGAATTGCCACATGCTTTTGGTCATTGGGACAATATTGCAAAGCATCCCCATCCTCATCTGCTCTGCAGCCAGATCCTATCATATTGAGATCATGTGATAGAAGAGATACATATTTTAATGTTGTGAATATATAATCAATATTTCTAAATCATAGAACTGGTTATAAACCACAATTTTGTCATACATAACACATTTTTACACTACTTTAATAACATTAGTACTGCTAACACTACATGAATAACCTTAGTATTGGTAACAATACGTTGATAATCGTAGTACTGGTAACACTACTTTAATAACCTTAATATTGGTAACACTATGGTAATAACTGTAGTATTGGTAACACTATGTTAATAACCTTAGTATTGGTAACACTATGGTAATAACAGTAGTACCTGTAACACCACATTAATAACCTTACTATTGGTAACACAACGTTAATAACCTTAGTATTGGTACCACTACATTAATAGCCTCAGTATTGTAACACTATGTTAATAACCTAGGTATTGGTAACACTACATTAAAAACCTTAGTATTGGCAACACAACGTTAATAACCTTAGTATTGGTAACACTACATTAAATACCTTGGTATTGGTAACACTATGGTAATAACCTTAGTATTGCGTAGTGTTGCAATACTCGGATTTTAACGTAGTGTTGCCAAAATACTAAAGGTTATTAATGTATGGGTTGCCAATACTAGGATTTTAAACGTAGTGTTGCCAATACTAAGGTTATTAATGTAGTGTGCCAATACTAAGGTTATTATGTAGTGTTGTCAATACTAGGATTTTAACGTAGTGTTACAAATACGAAGGTTAATTAATCGAGTGTTGCCAATACTAAGGTTATTAATGTAGTGTTGCAAATACTCGGATTTTAACGTAGTGTGCCAATACTAAGGTTATAACGTAGTGTTACCAATACTAAGGATTTTAATGTAGTGTTACCAATACTAGGTTATTAACGTAGTGTTACCAATATAAGGATTTTAACGTAGTGTTACCAATACTAAGGTTATTAACTTTAGTGTTGCCAATACTGGTTATTAATGTAGTGTTGCCAATACTAAGGTATTAACGTAGTGTTACAAATACCAAGGATATTAATGTAGTGTTACAAAATTAAGGTTATTAATGTGTTACCAAACAAAGGTTATTAATAACATAGTGTTAAAATACTGAGGCTATTAACATGTAATGTTACCAATACTAAGGTTATTAACGTAGTGTTACCAATACTAAGGTATAAGGACTACCAATTAAGGGTTATTAACATAGTGTTACAATACTAGGTTATTCGTAGTGTTACCACTACTAAGGTTATTAACGTAGTGATACCAATACTAAGGTTATTAACGAGTGTTACATACTAAGGTTATTAATGTAGTGTTACCAATACTAAGGTTATTAACGTAGTGTTACCAATACTAAGGTTATTAACGTATTGCAGCCAATACTAAGGTTATTCACTTAGTGTTGCCAATACTAAGGTTATTCACTTAGTGTTACCAATACTAAGGTTATTAAAGGTAGTGTTACCAATACTAAAGTTTATTAACTAGTGTTTACCAATACTAAGGTTATTAAACGTAGTGTTACCAATACTAAGGTTATTAATGTAGTGTTACCAATACTAAGGTTATTAACGTAGTGTTGCCAAATACTAGGTTATTAATGTAAGTGTTACCAATAACTAAAGGTTATTAAGGTAGTGTTCCAATACTAAGTTATTAACGTAGTGTTTACCAATACTAAGGTTATTAACGTAGTTTACCAATACTAAGGTTATTAAGTAGTGTTACCATACTAAGGTTAATAACGTAGTGTTGCCAATACTAAGGTTATTAACGTAGTGTTACAAACTAAGGTTAATAACGTAGTGTTCCAAATACTAAGGTTATTAAGTAGTGTTACAATACTAAGGTTAATAAACGTAGTGTTTCCAATACTAAGGTTATTAAATGTAGTGTTACCAATACTAGGTTATTAACGTAGTGTTGCACTATACTAAGGTTATTAACGTAGTGTTACCAATACTAAGGTTATTAATGTAGTGTTACCAATACTAAGGTTATTTAACGTAGTGTTACCAATACTAAGGTTATTAATGTAGTGTTACCAATACTAAGTTATAACGTAGTGTTGCCAATACTAAGGTTATTAACGTAGTGTTACAATCCTAAGGTTATAACGTAGTGTTACCAATACTAAGGTTATTAACGTAGTGTTCAATACTAAGGTTAAAACGTAGTGTTCCAAATACTAAGGTTATTAAATGTAGTGTTACCAATACTAAGGTTATTAACGTAGTGGTTACCAAATACTAAGGTTATTAACTTAGTGTTGCCAATACTACAGGTTATAATGTAGTGTTGCCAATACTAAGGTTATTAACGTAGTGTTACAAAACCCAAGGATATTAATGTAGTGTTACCAAAATTAAGGTTATTAATGTAGTGTTGCCAATACTAAGGTTATTAATGTAGTGTTGCAAATACTAAGGTTATTAACGTAGTGTTACCAATACTAAGGTTATTTAAACTAGTGTTCAAATAAGGTTAATAACATAGTGTTCCAATACTAAGGTTATTAACATAAGTGTTACCAATACTAAAGGTTTTTTAACATAGTGTTACCAAATCAAGGTTAATAACGTAGTGTTCCAATACTAAGGTTATTAACGTAGTGTTGCCAATACTAGGATTTTAACGTAGTGTTGCCAATACTAAGGTTATTAATGTAGTGTTGCCAATACTAGGATTTTAACGTAGTGTTTGCCAATACTAAGGTTAATTAATGTAGTGTTACCAATACTAAGGATTTTAACGTAGTGTTACCAATACTAAAGGTTTTAACGTAGTGTTACCAATACTAAGGTTATTACGTAAGTGTTACCAATACTAAAGGTTATTAACGTCGTGTTACCAATACTAAGGTTATTAACGTAGTGTTACCAATACTAAGGTTATTAAATGTAGTGTTGCCATACTAAGGTTAATTAAGTAGTGTTACCAATACTAAGGATTTTTAACGTAGTGTTACAAATACTAAGGATTTAACTTAGTGTTACCAATTACTAAGGTTATTAACGTAGTGTTACCAATACTAAAGTGTTATTAATGTAAGTGTTGCAATACTAAAGGTTATTAATGTAGTGTTTACCATACTAAGGATTTTAACGTAGGTTCCAATACTAAGGTTATTAACGTAGTGTTACCAATACTAAGGTTATTAATGTAGTGTTACCAATACTAAGGGTTATTAACGTAGTGTTTGCCAAGTACTAAAGTTATTAACGTAGTGTTGCCAAATTACTCGATATTTAACGTAGTGTTGCCAATACTAAGGTTATTAATGTAGTGTTGCCAATACTAGGAATTTAACGTAGGTTGCCAATACTAAGGTTATTAATGTAAGTGTTGCCAAATACTAAGGTTTATTAATGTAGTGTTGCAATACTAGGATTTTTAAACGTAGTGTTACAAATACGAAGGTTATTAAATGTAGTGTTGCCAATACTAAGGTTATTAATGTAGTGTTGCCAATACTAGGATTTTAACGTAGTTTGCCAATTCTAAAGGTTAATAACGTAAGTGTTACCAAATACTAAGGATTTTAATGTAGTGTTACCATACTAAGGTTATTAACGTAGTGTTACCAATACTAAGGATTTTAACGTAGTGTTACCAATACTAAGGTTTATTAACTTAGTGTTGCCAATACTAGGTATTAATGTAGTGTTGCCAATAAAGGTATTAACGTAGTGTTACAAATACAAGATATTAATGTAGTGTTACAAAAATTAGGTTAATTAATGTAGTGTTACCAAACAAAGGTTATTAATAAATAGTGTTAAATACTAAGGCTATTAATGTAATGTTACCATACTAAGGTTATTAACGTAGTGTTACCAATACTAAGTGTAGGACTAACCATACTAAGGTTATTAACATAGTGTTATCAATACTAATGTTATTACGTAGTGTTACCACTACTAAGGTTATTAACGTAGTGATACCAATACTATGGTTATTAACGTATTGCAGCCAATACTAAGGTTATTCACTTAGTGTTGCCAATACTAAGGTTATTCACTTTAGTGTTACCAATACTAAGGTTATTAAGGTAGTGTTACCAATACTAAGTTATTAACGTAGTGTTACCATACTAAGTTATTAACGTAGTGTTACCAATACTAAGGTTATTAATGTAGTGTTACCAATACTAAGGTTATTAACGTAGTGTTAGCCAATACTAAGGTTATTAACTGTAGTGTTACCAATACTAAGTATTAAGGTAGTTGTTCCAATACTAAAGTTATTAACGTAGTGTTACCAATACTAAGGTTATTAATGTAGTGTTACAATACTAAGGTTATTAAACGTAGTGTTGCCAATACTAAGGTTATTAATGTAGTGTTACCATACTAAGGTTATTAATGTAGTGTTACCAATACTAAAGTTATTAACGTAGTGTTACCAATACTAAGGTTTATTAACGTAGTGTTACCAATACTAAGGTTATTAATGTAGTGTTACCAATACTAAGGTTATAACTAGTGTTGCCAATACTAAGGTTATTAACGTAGTGTTACAATACTAAGGTTAATAACGTAGTGTTGCAATACTAAGGTTATTAACGTAGTGTTACAATACTAAGGTTAATAACGTAGTGTTGCCAATACTAAGGTTATTAATGTAGTGTTACCAATACTAAGGTTTTATTAACGGTAGTGTTGCCAATACTAAGGTTATTAATGTAGTGTTACCAATACTAAGGTTATTAACGTAGTGTTACCAATACTAAGGTTAATAACGTAGTGTTGCCAATACTAAGGTTATTAACGTTAGTGTACAATACTAAGGTTATAACGTAGTGTTACAATACTAAGGTTATTAATGTAGTGTTACCAATACTAAGGTTATTAACGTAGTGCTACAACTACTATGATTATTAATGTATTGCAAACAATGCTAAGGTTATTAACATAGTGTTAC
>NC_036846.1:21025320-21053261 GCF_002910315.2 Salvelinus sp. IW2-2015
GGGTTATTAACGTAGTGTTACCAATACTAAGGTATTAACGTAGTGTTGCCAATACTAAGTATTAACTAGTGTTTGCCAATACTAAGGTATTTAATGTAGTGTTACCAATACTAAGGTATTACATAGTGTGCCAATACATAGGTTATATAACGTAGTGTTACCAATACTAAGGTTATTAACATAGTGTTGCCAAATACTTAGGTTATTTAAACATTAGTGTTTGACCAATACTAAGGGTATTAACATAGTTGTTGCCAATACTAGGTTATTAACATAGTGTTACCAATACTAAGGTTATTAACTTAGTGTTCCATACTCAGTATAGCTTAATTAACAGTGTTACCAATACTAAGGTTATTAACTGTAGTGTTGCCAATACTAGGTTATTAACGTAGTGTTGTCCAATACTAAGGTTATTAACTTAGTTGTTGCCAATACTAGGTTATTAACGGTAGTGTTACCATAGTATTGGCAACACTATGTTAATAGCCTTAGTATTGGCAACACTATGTTAATAACCTTAGTATTGGCAACACTATGTTAATAACCTTCATATTGACAACACTACATTAATAGCCTTAGTATTGGTAACACTACGTTATTAACCTTAGTATTGGTAACACTACGTTAATAACCCTAGTATTGGCAACACTACATTAATAGCCTTAGTATTGGTAACACTACGTTATTAACCTTAGTATTGGCAACACTATGTTAATAACCCTAGTATTGGTAACACTACGTTATTAACCTTAGTATTGGTAACACTACGTTAATAACCTTAGTATTGGTAACACTATGTTAATAACCCTAGTATTGGTAACACTACGTTAATAACCTTAGTATTGGCAACACTATGTTAATAACCCTAGTATTGGTAACACTACGTTAATAACCTTAGTATTGGTAACACTACGTTAATAACCTTAGTATTGGTAACACTACATTAATAGCCTTAGTATTGGTAACACTACGTTAATAACCTTAGTATTGGTAGCACTACATTAATAACCTTAGTATTGGTAACACTACATTAATAGCCTTAGTATTGGTAACACTACGTTAATAACCTTAGTATTGGTAGCACTATGTTAATAACCGTAGTATTGGTTACACTACGTTAATAACCTTTGTTTTTGTAACACTACATTTATAACCTTAGTATTGGTCTCCCTTCCCCTTGTACTTCCAAGTGTGCTCCCTTCATTCAGTCACTACATACTGTTTACTGGATAGCACAATGATTAGACAACACACACAATGATGAGACGACAGACACAATGATGAGACAACAGACACATTGATGAGATGGCAGATGCAATCATGAGATGGCAGGCACAATGATGAGACGACAGTCACAACAATGAGATGGCACACACAATGATGAGACGACAGACACAATGATGATACGACAGACACAATGATGAGACAACAGACACAATGATGATACGACAGACACAATGATGAGACAACAGACACAATGATGAGACGGCAGAAACAATGAAGAGACGGCAGACACAATGATTGATCTCTCCCCTATGTCTTTGCCCCTGGCTTTTCTAATCACCAAACAATAAACAACTCACTGGTAAATGTCAAATCCACCGAAAGAGTGGGAAAATCCATCAGATTGATCTGAAGATGAGTGTTTGATGCACCTGTCAATCACTCTGATTGATGGACCTGTCCGGCCTGTCACATTAAAGGTTAACGTGGGAGGTGCTAGAGGAAGGGGACTCCAGTCCAGTATCCCTTTATTGTCACATCTAGCTGTGCAGATTGTGAGACTCTCCATTGATCCTCTTCCATTGTAATTGCTCGGAGTAAACAGGTTATGGCCTTAAAGACAAGGGTAGAAATTAAACAAACAGTGACCCTACACTCCTGTGAACTCTGAGCACGATCGATAGGCACAGCTAGATTCAAAAAGCATATGGATCTCAGTTGAAGACCCCCTCACACCTTTCAAAAGGTGCTGTGGCACAGCCCAGCATGAAGGTGATGAGTTTGAGTTTGAGTTTGAGTGTGTGTGTGTGTGTGTGTGTGTGTGTTGTGTGTGTACGTGTGTGTGTGTACGTGCATGCGTGTGTGGGAGCCATCTATACCCTTTTGTGCTGGAGGAAAAAGGAATACATAATAGATGTAACCTATGTGAATGAGAGGACTGAGATTCTCAGGGCTTGGTGGTGTACAGGGTATGGTGGTGTACAAGGTATGGTGATGTACAGGGTATGGTGATGTACAGGGTATGGTGATGTACAGGGTATGGTGGTGTACAGGGTATGGTGATGTAGGGTATGTGATGTACAGGGTATGGTGGTGTACAGGGTATGGTGGTGTACAGGGTATGGTGGTGTACATGGTATGGTGATGTACAGGGTATGGTGGTGTACAGGGTATGGTGGTGTACAGAGCATGGTGGTGTAGAGGGCATGGTGGTGTACAGGGTATGGTGGTGTACAAGGTATGGTGATGTACAGGGTATGGTGATGTACAGGGTATGGTGATGTAACAGGGTATGTGGTGTACAGAGCATGGTGGTGACAGGGCATGGTGGTGTACAGGGTATGGTGGTGTACAAGGATGGTGATGTACAGGGTATGGTGATGTACAGGGTATGGTGGTGTACAGGGTATGGTGGGTACAGAGCATGGTGGTGTAAGGGCATGTGGTGTACAGGGTATGGTGGTGTACAAGGTATGGTGATGTACAGGGTATGGTGATGTACAGGGTTGGTGGTGTACTAGGGTATGGTGGTGTACAGGGTAGGGTGGTGTACAGGGTATGGGGGTGTACAGGGCATGTTGTGTACAGGGTAATGGTGGTGTGCAGGGCATGGTGGTGTACAGGGTATGGTGGTGTACAGTGGTATGGTGGTGTACAGGGCAATGGTGGGTACAGGGTATGGTGGTGTACAGGCATGGTGTGTACAGGGTATGGTGGTGTAAAGGGCATGGTGATGTACAGGGTATGGCGGTGTAAAGGGTATGGTGATGTACAGGGCATGGTGGTGTACAGGGCAATGTTGGTGTACAGGGTATGGTGGTGTGCAGGGCATGGTGGTGTACAGGGTATGGTGATGTACAGGGCATGGTGGTGTTCAGGTATGGTAGTGGTGCAGGGCTGGTGGTGTACAGGTATGGTGACAGGCAGGGTGTTATCGGTAGGTGGGCACAGGGCATGGTGATGTACAGGGCCATGGGGGGTGTACAGGGCATGGTGGTGTGCAAGGGCATGGTGGTGTACAGGGTATGGGGGTTACAGGGCATGGTGGTGTACAGGGCATGGTGGTGTACAGGGTATGGTGATTACAGGGCATGGTGGGTGTAGCAGGGTATGGGGGTGTACAGGGCATGGGGGTGTACAGGGTATGGAGGTGTAACAGGGGTATGGTGGTGTGCAGGGCATGGTGGTGTACAGGGTAGGGGGTGTACAGGGATGGGGGTGTACAGGGTAGGAGGTGTACAGGGTATGGTGGTGTGCAGAGGCATGGTGGTGTGCAGGGCATGGGGGTGTACAGGGTATGGTGGTGTACCGGGTATGGGGGTGTACAGGGTAATGGGTGGTGTACCGGGTATGGGGGTGTACAGGGCATGGTGGTGTACCGGGTAATGGAGGTGTGCAGGGCATGGTGGTGTACCGGGTATGGGGGTGTACAGGGCATGGTGGTGTACAGGGTATGGTGGTGTGCATGGCATGGTGGTGTACAGGGTAATGGTGGTGTGCAGGGTATGGGGGTGTAACAGGGTATGGTGGTGTACAGGGCATGGTGGTGTGCAGGGCATGGTGGTGTACAGGGTATGTGGTGTGCAGGGCATGGTGGTGTACAGGGTATGGTGGTGTGCAGGGCATGGTGGTGGTACAGGGTATGGTGGTGTGCAGGGCATGGTGGTGTACAGGGTATGGTGGTGTGCAGGTCATGGTGGTGGTTAAAGGGTATGGTGGTGTACAGGGGTGTAGTGGTGGTGTGGCGGGAGGGCAGGGGGTACAGTGGTGGGCGCGTCATGGGCTGCAAGGCCTTCCTGCGTGGTAAACTCACAGAATATATATTTTTTAATATGTTTCACAAGGTATGTGTTAACATTATGTCCCAGCAGGTATGAGTTATATTCATTCATAGCTTTCCGTTGGTTGCAGCTGGTTCTCAGCCGGCATGGTGAGATTGGTAGGGCTGGTTTATGTGTAAATTCTTTTATCATATATTAGCATCAGTGTTGCAGGGGTAAAATCGGTCTAGGTTCAGAACACGTGGGGGGCGCTTGTGGCTTAAAAGGAATGGAATTAAATGTGTGTACAATGTTAGAGTTGGTAATTGGTACGCTGCGGCATGGCTCGTGTTACAAGGAGCCAGTATGCAGGCAGGGCGTAGTCTGATTGGTTACCAATATTGGAGGCAGGTTATGGGAGGTCTAGTGCAGATTAGGAATCACAAGTGTTTTTTGAACCAATGGGGTAAGGAGGGAGATATCGATTGGAGGATATATGTAGTAACCCATTTAGAGTTGTTCAGAAAGTTGCGTTGTAAGGAGGTCGCGCGCCGCGCTCAGGTGTAGGCGGAAAGGGTCGTTGCGCCATTAGTTAACTACGAAGGCTGTACATGGCTAAGGTGAGGCACTGCACTGTATGTGGGAATGCCTAATTTGCAGTGATGATTGGTGTTTGGAGCACATGGTTGCAAATTGTTGTTGTAACACTGTTAAAATATTGCAAGTTCAAGGTGACCGCCTGGTTACTGGTTTCTGTCAATGTTGTGTCAGGCATGGATAATTGTTGATAATGAGGTGATTAATGGGTGGATGTGTAGTACCTCAGAGGCTAGGAGGGAGCCACTGGTGCAGGGCATGGTGGTGACAGGGTATGGGGTGTAAGGGCATGGTGGTGTACCGGGTATGGGGGTGTACAGGTATGGTGTAGTACGGGTATGGGGTGTACAGGGCATGGTGGTGTACGGGTATGGTGGTGTGCATGGCATGGTGGTGTCAGGGTAATGGTGGTGGTGCAGGGTATGGGAGTGGTACAGGGTATGGTGGTGTAACAGGGCATGGGGTGATGCAGGGCATGGTGGTGTACAGGGTATGGTGGTGTGCAGGGTATGGGGGTGTACAGGGTATGGTGGTGTACAGGGCATGGTGGTGTGCAGGGCATGGTGGTGTACAGGGTATGGTGGTGTGCAGGGCATGGTGGTGTACAGGTAATGGTGGTGTGCAGGGCATGGTGGTGTACAGGGTATGGTGGTGTGCAGGCATGGTGGTGTACAGGGTAATGGTGGTGTGCAGGCATGGTGGTGTACAGGGTATGGTGGTGTTGCAGGGCATGGTGGTGTACAGGGTATGGTGGTGTACAGGTATGGTGGTGTGATGGCTATGGGTGGTGTACGGGTAGGGGGTGACAGGTTATGGGGGTGTACCGGGTATGGGGGTGTACAGGGCATGGTGGTGTACCGGGTATGGTGGTGTGCAGGCATGGTGGTGTACAGGGTATGGTGTGTGCAGGGTATGGGAGTGTACAGGGTATGGTGGTGTACAGGGCATGGTGGTGTGCAGGGCATGGTGGTGTACAGGGTATGGTGGTGTGCAGGGTATGGGGGTGTACAGGGTATGGTGGTGTACAGGGCATGGTGGTGTGCAGGGCATGGGTGGTGTACAGGGTATGGTGGTGTGCAGGGCTTGGTGGGTGTACAGGGTATGGTGGTGTGCAGGGCATGGTGGTGTAGCAGGGTATGGTGGTGTGGCAGGGCAATGGTGGTGTACAGGGTATGGTGTGTGCAGGGCATGGTGGTGTACAGGGTATGGTGGTGTGGCAGGTCATGGTGGTGTACAGGGTATGGTGGTGTACAGGGTATGGTGTGTGTGCAGGGCATGGTGTGTACAGGGTATGGGGGTGTACAGGGCATGGTGGTGTACCGGGTAGGGGGTGTACAGGGTATGTGGTGTACGGGTATGGGGTACAGGGCATGGTGGTGTACCGGGTATGGTGGTGTGCATGGCATGGTGGTGTACAGGGTATGGTGGTGTGCAGGGTATGGGGTGTACAGGGTATGGTGTGTGTACAGGATGGGGGTGTGCAGGGCATGGTGGTGTACAGGGTATGGTGGGTGGTGCAGGGTAGTTACAGGTAGGTGGTGTACAGGCATGTGGTTGTGAGGCATGTGTGTACAGGGTATGGTGGTGTGCAGGGCATGGTGGTGTACAGGGTATGGTGGTGTGCAGGGCATGGTGGTTGTACAGGGTATGGTGGTGTGCAGGGCATGGTGGTGTACAGGGTATGGTGGTGTGCAGGGCATGGTGTGTACAGGGTATGTGGTGTGCAGGGCATGGTGGTGTACAGGGTATGGTGGTGTGCAGGGCATGGTGGTGTACAGGGTATGGTGGTGTCAGGGCATGGTGGTGTACAGGGTATGGGGGTGTACAGGGATGTGGTGTGTACCGGGTATGGGGGGTGTACAGGGTATGGGGTGTACAGGGCATGGTGGTGTACGGGTATGGGGTGTACAGGGTATGGTGGTGTACCGGGTATGGGGGGTGTTACAGGGCATGGTGGTGTACCGGGTATGAGGTGTGCAGGGCATGGTGGTGTACCGGGTATGGGGTGTACAGGGCATGGTGTGTACAGGGTATGGTGGTGCAGGGTGGGTGGTGTACAGGGTATGGTGGTGTGCAGGGACATGGTGGGTGTACAGGGTAGGTGGTTGTACAGGGTATGGTGGTGTGCAGGGCATGGGTGGTGTAAGGGTCTGGTGAGGTACAGGGCATGGTGGTGTACAGGGTATGGGGTGGTACAGGCATGGGGGTGTGCAGGGCATGTGGTGTACAGGGTAATGGTGGTGTACAGGGTATGGTGGGTGTACAGGGTATGGTGATGTCAGGGCATGGTGGTGTACAGGGTATGGTGGTGTACAGGGTATGGGGGTGTGCAGGGCATGGTGGTGTACAGGGTATGGGGGTGTACAGGGCATGGGTGTGTACAGGGTATGGAGGTTGTACCGGGTATGGTGGTGGTGGCAGGGTATGGCGGTGTACAGGGTATGGTGGTGTACAGGGCATGGTGGTGTGCAGGGCAATGGTGGTGTACAGGGTATGGTGGTTGCAGGACATGGGTGGTGTACAGGGTATGGTGGTTGCAGGGCAATGGTGGTGTAAGGGTATGGGTGGTGTGCAGGGCATGGTGGTGGTGGCCCAGGGCATGGTGGTGTACAGGGTATGGTGGTGTGCAGGGCATGGTGGTGTACAGGGTATGGGGGTGTACAGGGCATGGTGGTGGAACCTTTGTGAGCCAGAGGACTGTGATTCACAGGGGGTGGTTTCGGAACCTTTGTGAAAGAGTGGACTGGGATTCACAGGGGCATGGTGGGGGAACCTTTGTGAGTGAGAGGACTATGATTCACAGGGGGGAGGTAGGGAAACCTTTGTGAATTAGAGGCCTGCGATTCACAGGGGCATGGTGGGGGAACCTTTGTGACTGAGTTGACTGCGATTCACATGGGCATGGTGGGGTACAGGGCATAGACCTCTCCTTCAAGCCTGACATTCAGAAGAATCGGCCAGGTAAAGACATCCAGACTGTCCATTATCAAAGATCAGTGAAATGAATGTAACACATAGCTCAATTAATACTAGGACTTCAAGGTTCTTTGCCTGCCACACTTTCATTCTTGTGAGACCACCAAATCAATGGGGGTGGATGGTGAGTCGAGGTCTCAATGAAGAAGTGGTTAAATCAGAAGTAAACAGGTACTGTATGTATTGGACAATTGTGACTTTATGATGCCTCAAACCACCTTCAGGAGGCTGATTGACCTAGTAGGAGTATTTAATGGCATCTGTTCTCTCTTTGGGAAAAGGGCATTACCACCTTAGCGGATTTACTCTGAGACTCAGGTTTTTCACTTAAAAATGTAYGCCAAACAAAAACCATTGATTACAACATTGAACAAACCATACAACTCYAGGGTAGCCTAGAGGTTAGAGCGTTGGACTAACTGAAAGGTTGCAAGTTCGAATCCCTGAGCTGACAAGGTAAAAATCTGTCGTTCAGACCCTGAACTAGGCCGTCATTGAAAATAACAATTTGTTCTTAACTGACTTGCCTGGTAAAATACACAAGGACAACTTTTAACAGTTTCCACTGAAAAATGTACAATAACACATTTAGTGGAAGAATTAAGGTAAAGTATCCCTCAGGTTGTTATGCGATCATGTTAAATATCTGCTCCGAATTCGGGCGGCCAACGTGCGAAAATCAACAGCGTAGTGTGCCACACTATGGGAATCTTGCTGTAATTCAAGAAGCTTACGGGCAGCCTCTCTCCCGGATATCGGAGAATCGAACACCTTCCTCACCTCTGCCATAAAATCATGGCAGAGGTGAGGAAACGACAAATGACGGATTGTTGCTCCCAAACAGCCGTCGCCCAGGAGAGCGCCCTTCCCGACATTAGCGTAATAATATATGATATCTTAGATCGGTCCGAAGGGAACGAAGATGGCTGTAGCTCAAAAATAAGGGACCATTGGGAAGGAAAATCCCGGCAGGTATCAGGATACCCAGAGTATCGCTCCGGAGGAGGTAAGCGGGGTTCCTGGGGAGCCGGGGTAGACTGTACCAACTCAACACTCATAGGGAAAAAGTTACTGGGTGGTTGAGGGTTCTCACCGGTGGTAGGCTGCCTATGCGCTAACTCCCTGATTTGCTCCATAATTGCCTTAAACCCCTGGATGTGGCGTTCCGTCAGGGAACGAAGCCCTTCCAGAAGGCCATGCCCTGTACTCCTCATGTCTCCCAATGGTGGCTTCCCTGCAGGGAGACAATGTGGCGGAGCTGGTCCAGGTCTGCTGGGTCTGTCATGGCCTGTTCGTACTATAAGGGCTCAGGGCCAGACCCAGATGCAGACACGGGAGGCAGATGGTTAGAGTGTTTGATATTTATTAGTTCCAAAAGGGGTAGGCAAGAGAATGGTCGTGGACAGGCACAAGGTCAAAACCAGATCAGAGTCCAGGTGGTAAAGAGTGGCAGGCATGCTCGAGGTCAGGGCAGGCAGACTGGTCAGGCAGGCGGGTACAGAGTCTAGAAAACAGGCAAGGGTCAAAACCGGGAGGACTAGCAAAAGAGAGAATAGCAAAAGCACGAGCATGGGAAAAACACGCTGGTTGACTTGAAACAGACAAGACAAACTGGCACAGAGAGACAGGAAACACAGGGATAAATACACTGCGGAAAATAATTGACACCTGGAAGAGGTGGAGACAATCACAAGGACAGGTGAAACAGATCAGGGTGTGACACCAGCAGCATTGCAGTTCTTGACACAAATTGGTGTGCCTGGCACCTACTTCCATACCCCGTTCAAAGGCACTTAAATCTTGTGTCTTGCCCATTCACCCTCGGAATGGCACATATACACAATCCATGCCTCAGTTGTTTCAAGGTTAAATAATCCTTCTTTAACCTGTCTCCTTCCCTTCATGTCCACTGATTGAAGTGGATTTTACAAGTGATATCAAATAAGGGATCATAGCTTTCACCTGGATTCACCTGGTCATTCTATGTCATGGTAAGCATTTCACTGTAAGGTCTACCTACACCTGTTGTATTTGGCGCACGTGACAAATAAACTTTGATTTGATTTGTTCTTAATGTTTTGTGGACTCAATAAATGCCCTAAAACAATATTTGCTGTAAGTCTTTCACTGTCTTGATGCAACCCTGGCAATGTTACATACTGCATCTACTGCCTATAACCAACTATTCATAATACAACACAACAGAAGAAACACAACAGAAATCATAGACCCATTAGATATCATAACCTGGATGTTTCGTAACATCGCCCAGGAGCGGTAAAACACATTTAGTGTGCACCATAAAGCAACCACACTCCCACTAATAGATATCTATTTGTTCATGGGCAAGGGGAGACAGCTTAATAACAGAGCCACTGGCAACAACTTTAAAGAGGGAGGGGGAGATGAGGGAGGAGAGGTGCCCAGGGGACCAAGAGGCTAAAGCGTATCAAATGAAAACACTTGAAAGGTACAGAAAAGGTACCGAATCAAYTTCATCTCCAGTGCTGCATGGCGACCGTGTTGGTGTTGTATTGGACAGCTGGGGATGAGTCTTGACCAGATTTCAGCTAGATATGCACCATTGTAACCACTCAGGGTTTTTAGGAAAAGCAACAGTTGGCAACTGTTCACTCAAAACTTAACAGATATCATGATTATGGGCAGCAAGTTGCCTTCCTTTTCATTAGTTTGAAGATTATGCAAATGTGTTTATGTTTACTTTGGATGTTGCTTTTGTACCCCTATCCTTTCTTTCTTATACCGGCATTTTAACACATAGTTAATAAACTGAGTCATGAACATAGCATGGTAGGCCGTTTCCATGTTGCCACAGCAGGGTTGCCACAGCAGGGATTCCTACAGCAGGGATTCCAGATGGTGGAAATAGCTTGTGATGAGGAATTGGGAGTGAATGTGTTGGAACAACTGTTTTCTATTTTAAGACCATCTTTGTTTTTGAGATATCATACACATTAGTCGTACTGACAAAGCCAGTGGATAGATCCAATCATTACTTTGCATCATCTGTCCATTTGCCATTGTCCTACTGTATCCTGATTCACAAGCACTATAGATCAATCCATGTTGATGTGCTTAGTAGGCCTGGCTGTAATAACAATGGGAATTAGCTTGTAAAAAGTGATTATTCACGGCTAATGAACAATGCTAATGGGAATGGCTAATTGCAGTTGCCCAGTCATGGTGATGAAGAGTGTCTTCAGAAGTAAAATTAACTTTATTCTTAAATTACAGGCCCTCTGTTGCAGATTCGCCTGTCCTATTATGTGCTAATTAGCTGACGCTGGGGACAGTTTAGTTAACGAGCCCTGGATGATTTTAACCTTCCACATGGTGGAGGATTGACTCACTTCTGCGCACATGCACACGCAAACACGCAGAGGCTACCTGCATGCACATGCAAAGACACTGCTGTGCTAATTGGCTTGAAGTCATTCTTTATATAGTGTCGGTATGGAGCCACGCTTTTACAAAATACCATGCCCTTTCACTCAGATTCACACTGCTGTCAACACTTATAGTCTCAAAGAGTTTGTATTAAAAGTTTGTGAGGATCTTTTCATGCGATGTAAGTAAATGCAAGTTGTGATGTCCTTGTCAACCTAGATGGTTTCTAACATTAGATGACTCTGTGTAGGTGTTAGATGTAAATTATAGCATAATGCATATATCATTACATCACCAAGTCAAGCCAAGCACAACCTAATAAGAGGTAGCAAACAATTCAGAAAAATTGCCCTGCCTTGCACTTATATCTTGCTAGCACATTCGTCTTTGATCAACTTACCCTTCAAAGTGCAGTATCCCCCGGGACACTGGTATGAGGCGGGCCCTCTGACACAACCTCCAGTAGCAACCTGATTCTCCAAAGTGCAGTATCCCCCGGGACACTGGTATGAGGCGGGCCTCTGACACAACCTCCAGTAGCAACCTGATTCTCCAAAGTGCAGTATCCCCCGGGAACTGGTATGAGGCGGCCCTCTGACACAACCTCCAGTAGCAACCTGATTCTCCAAAGTGCAGTAATCCCCAGGAACACTGGTATGAGGCGGGCCCTCTGACACAACCTCCTGTAGCACCCTGATTCTCCAAAGTGCAGTATCCCCGGACACTGGTATGAGGCGGGGCCCTCTGACACAACCTCCTGTAGCAACCTGATTCTCCAAAGTGCAGTAATCCCCGGACACTGGTATGAGGCGGGTCTCTGACACCTCCGTACAACCTGATTCTCCAAAGTGCTAATCCCAGGACACTGGTGAGGCGGGTCCTCTGACACAACCTCCAGTAGCAACCTGATTCTCCAAAGGCAGTCTCACGTTTTTAAGGGATAGACACAGGTACGGATAACAGGGGCGGCAGATGAGAGGGAGATAGACAGAGTAAGGTCAAGTGGTTAATCAAACCAACGCCTATGGGATCCAGAGTTGGCTGTACTACCGCTACACCAAAGACAATCTCCCATCCACGTACCGACCAGATACAACCCTGCTTAGCTTCAGATGAAAGCCAGCAGATTGAATGCAGCTTTGTAGCGTTGCTGAAAGCTGTTTGCTGGTGTAATGAGCGTGTAGAGGGAAGCTGTTTGTTGGGGTAATGAGCGTGTAGAGGGAAGCTGTTTCTTGGGGTTATGGGTGTGTAGAGGAAAGCTGTTTGTTGGGGTTATGATGTTGTAGAGGTAAACTGTTTGTTAGGGTTATGATGTTGTAGAGGGAAACTGTTTGTTAGGGTTATGAGTGTGTAGAGGGAAACTGTTTGTTAGGGTTATGAGTGTGTAGAGGGAAACTGTTTGTTAGGGTTATGATGTTGTAGAGGGAAACTGTTTGTTAGGGTTATGAGTGTGTAGAGGGAAGCTTTTTGGTGGGGTTATGAGTGTGTAGAGGGAAACTGTTTGTTAGGGTTATGAGTGTGTAGAGGGAAACTGTTTGTTAGGGTTATGAGTGTGTAGAGGGAAACGGTTTGTTAGGGTTATGAGTGTGTAGAGGGAAACTGTTTGTTAGGGTTATGAGTGTGTAGAGGGAAACTGTTTGTTAGGGTTATGAGTGTGTAGAGGGAAACTGTTTGTTAGGGTTAGAGTGTGTAGAGGGAAACGGTTTGTTAGGGTTATGAGTGTGTAGAGGGAAACTGTTTTTAGGGTTATGATGTTGTAGAGGGAAACTGTTTGTTGGGGTTATGAGTGTGTAGAGGGAAGCTTTTTGGTGGGGTTATGAGTGTGTAGAGGGAAACGGTTTGTTAGGGTTATGAGTGGTGTAGAGGGAAACTGTTTGTTAGGGTTATGAGTGTGTAGAGGGAAACTGTTTGTTAGGGTTATGAGTGTGTAGAGAGAAGCTGTTTTGTTGGGGTTGAGCATGTTTGTTAGGGTTATGATGTTGTAGAGGGAAACTGTTTGTTAGGGTTATGAGTGAGTAGAGGGAAACTGTTTGTTAGGGTTATGAGTGGTGTAGAGGGAAACTGTTTGTTAGGGTTATGAGTGTGTAGAGGGAAACTGTTTGTTGTGGTTATGAGTGTGTAGAGGGAAGCTGTTTGTTGTTGTTGTGAGTGTGTAGAGGGAAACTGTTTGTAGGTTTATGAGTGTGTAGAGGGAAACTGTTTGTTAGGGTTATGAGTGTGTAGAGGTAAACTGTTTGTTAGGGTTATGAGTGTGTAGAGGGAAACTGTTTGTTAGGGTTATGAGTGTGTAGAGGGAAACTGTTTGTTAGGGTTTGAGTGTGTAGAGGTAAACTGTTTGTTAGGGTTATGAGTGTGTAGAGGGAAACTGTTTTTTTAGGGTTATGAGTGTGTAGAGGGAAACTGTTTGTTAGGGTTATGAGTGTGTAGAGAGGAAGCTGTTTGTTGTGTGGTTATGAGTGTGTAGAGAGAAGCTGTTTGTTGGGGTTATGAGCAGTTTGTTAGGGTTATGATGTTGTAGAGGGAAACTGTTTGTTGTTGTTGTGAGTGTGTAGAGGGAAACTGTTTGTTAGGGTTATGATGTTGTAGAGGGCAACTGTTTGTTGTTGTTGTGAGTGTGTAGAGGGAAACTGTTTGTTAGGGTTATGAGTGTGTAGAGGGAAACTGTTTGTTAGGGTTATGAAGTGTGTAGAGGGAAACTGTTTGTTGTGGTTATGAGTGTGTAGAGAGAAGCTGTTTGTTTGTGGTTATGAGTGTGTAGAGGGAAACTGTTTGTTAGGGTTATCAGTGTGTTGTTCAGGGGTTTGCAACATGTGGCTTTGATTTTGATTTTGTTTGGACCCCTAATGTTTTTAGTAAACATTTTAGGTTTTAGGGGGAGAAATGCTGTAAAATCACCAAGAATTTAGCAACAAAATGTGTTAAATTTAGGAAATCTTTTCGCACAATATTAAAAAGAGACGGGATTGTGTTTCAATACAATCAAGATATAAACCATCCCACCATCCGCTCCGACAAACATCGGCCCGCGGCTGAATGTATTTGTCTACCCTGGTGTAAAAGGATTAACACCCAACAGATGGTTCAGTGGTATATGTAAACAACACCTTTTTGCTTTGGAATATAAATGTGTTTCTGAACACATGTTGGCTTTGACACTCCAGCCTCACTGGGACATTGTCACGTTTGGCGTTTGTGTTTACAGGTGGTAGTTTGCGATGAACACGAAGCGTTTCACTCGTTAGATAGATCAGATACTGCACCCACATGTAGAGCATTGCCTGTCTGGATTCATTGTTATTTTTGATTGAGGTGAACTAACTTAGCACAGTACAATTTACTTCATACAGTACATGCCTACATGTACAGCGGATCTGCCCTGAGGGAAACCATGCTTGATATTGTTTCTATATATTGTCATGGTAGGTCGGGGTTATGAGCGTGTAGAGGGAAGCTGTTGGTTGGTGTTATGAAGGAAGCTGTTTGTTGGGTATATGAGTAGGAAGCTGTTGGTTGGGGTTATGAGTGTGTAGTGGGAAGTGGGAAGCTGTTAGTTGGGGTTATGAGCATGTAGTGGGAAGCTGTTAGTTGGGGTTATGAGCATGTAGTGGGAAGCTGTTTGTTGGGGTTATGAGCGTGTAGAGGGAAGCTGTTTGCTTGGGGTTAAGAGCGCATAGAGGGAAGATGTTTGTTGAGGTTATTAGTGTGTAGAGGGAAGGATTAACACCCAACAGGTCACAGATGGCTCAGTGGCTCAGTAAACAATACCTTATTTAGTGTTGAATACGGATTTGGCTCTGAACAGATGTTGGCTATGACACTCAAGTCTCTCTTGGGCATCGTCACATGTTTGCCGTTTGTGTTTACAGGTGGCAGTTTGCGATGAACACGAAGAGTTTCACTCGTTAGATACATCAGATACTGCACCCACATGTATAGCAATGACTGTGTGGTGGTATGTTGCACATTTGTATGAATATTACAGATGAAAATTTGGATTTGCATCACTCTTCTGATTATTTTTGAGACCCGATACGACACCTTGTATCCATATATAGATATACAAACAGAAAAAATACATTATAAAATATCCTTGACTGACTTGTATTATATCTATGAAGTACCTTAGTCCACCTTCGTTAAGTGCAAGCCTATATGTAAATGCCTCAAGGTAAAGGTAAATATGGACGGAAACAAATTGTCACAAAGTGGGATTGTGAAGCTTGAAGGTTTCCGAGGCTCCAGGCACTGTCACTCTTTGTTAGGTCATCTATCTGTCGAGTTTCTCGTCCCCCACTGAATCTTCTGAGGGTGCCGTGACAACCTTTGCTCATCCGTGGAAAATTCCATTACCCGCCGTTACGGAATGACTAATGATACTGCCCTCTCCTCAACCGCCGTGTACATACTATACAGATGCAGGGTCTTAATTCTAGCCAGTTTGCTACAGCAGGAAAATAATCCTGCAGCAACAGTTATTATGTGTATTATAATTAGTGGACATTTTTGTATAGGTTGATACATTTTTCGTAAGGGAAAATCAAGTCTGAAATTTCAAAGTGGAAATGACAAAGTTCAGAAGCCTTTTTAAACCTCAAGTACACTACAGGTTTTAAAGAACATTTCTCCTGCAACAGGGTGATCAAATTAAGATCCTACATCTGTAAGCAGACAAACCCCTGTGTGTCTCAGCGCAGTTTTCTTTCCTGAAAAAGTTAATAGCACCAAGTCTCTCAAAAGCTATTGTGGTACTACACCTTGAAAAAAGGGTTGGTTAGAAAATATATTGGCGATGTGGGAGGGCAATTGTCCATGGGAGATAAGCAACCATATTCTACTCATGTAGTTATAGGGGTTTTGAGGGGTGAAGACATTTCCATGATGAATACTAGATAATATACTTACCACACAAGCACAATAATGGGGGTCAGAGGTTAAGGATGCTAACTGTAAAGAAATGTGTACTAACCCAATCACAAGGACAAAATAAATGAAGCAGAGGGATCTTCCTCCTCTCTCTCTCTCTCTCTCTCTCTCTCTCTCTCTCTCTCTCTCTCTCTCTCTGACGTGATTACGTTTTTTTTCTCTCCTTTTTTGTGTTTGATTCCTCAGAAACAATAGATTAAAGGGAATGGGTGACTTAATTCAAAATGAAAGCTCAACTGCATTTTCTTACTATTCTCTTTGAAGTTGTTTTTTACCCACCACTACTATACTTCCTCATGTATATTTTCATCACCATTTCGTTATTTCAAAATGTTCTGTGCTCTCATTACTTTGACAATTTATTTTAGTTGCTGTCAAAAAAATAAGGAATAATCACAATCCAAAAGGGGGAAATGTTATTGTTTGATCTGATTTCCTTCACCCCCCCCCCAACACTCAGTTGTACATATCTTGCAGTGCTTTCAAAAGAGAAGGGGAATAAGTGATTTCTCTTCCTGACTTTTTCAAAGGTCCTTTCATCTGAGAATTTTGACGTAATTTACTAGTCAGACTGACTAGTTGCATGGCGCAATGTCAGGAAAGGTACAGCACATTACAAGCAGAGAAAAGTTGATATCTTACATGTCGGTTCTGCTAGATTGTCCAATTGAATGATGTGAAGTGCCTTTGATATTAATGGATGTGTACATAATAACATATATGGCATGTCACCTAAAATACTGTAGACAAACATATAAAACATGTTCTTAAGATTTGACCCGATGGCTGCAACAAGATGGTTTTAGCTATTTGACTTCAGATTCTG
The DNA here is from genome assembly GCF_002910315.2 of Salvelinus sp. IW2-2015. NCBI lineage: Eukaryota > Metazoa > Chordata > Actinopteri > Salmoniformes > Salmonidae > Salvelinus > Salvelinus sp. IW2-2015. Next base: position 21,042,037 of record NC_036846.1, read on the forward strand.
ACATTTTTCCATGTTTCTCCAAAGGTCAAAAGTTAATGGTTACGTTTTTTTGGGATAGGGTTAAAACATTAAGTTTAGGCATTCATTACATATGGTTAAGTTAAGGGTAAAGCTTTGAGACAGGGTTAAAACATTAAGTTTAGCCATTCATTCTGAATGGTTAAGTTAATGAATAMGGTTTGGGATAGAGTTAAAACATTAAGTTTAGGCATTCATTCCTAAACAGATCCACAGAAGATGCAATCTCTACTGCACTCCATACTGCCCTTACCCACCTGGACAAAAGGAACACTTATGTGAGAATGCTATTCATTGACTAAAGCTCAGCATTCAGTACCATAGTACCCATCACCAAGCTAAGGATCCTGGGACTAAACACCTCCCTCTGCAACTGGATCCTAGACTTCCTGACGGGCCGCCCCCAGGTGGTGAGGGTAGATAGCAACACATCTGCCACACTGATCCTCAACACTGGAGCTCCCCAGGGGTGCATACTCAGTCCCCTACTGTACTCCCTGTTCACCCACGACTGCATGGCCAGGCATAACTCCAACACCATCATTAAGTTTGCAGAGGACACAACAGTGGTAGCCCTGGTCACCGACAACAACGAGACAGCCTATAGGGAGGAGGTCAGAGACCTGGCCGGGTGGTGCCAGAATAACAACCTATCCCTCAACGTAACCAAGACTAAGGAGATGATTGTGGACTACAGGAAAAGGAGGACCGAGCACGCCCCCATTCTCATCGACGGGGCTGCAGTGGAGCAGGTTGAGAGCTTCAAGTTCCTTGGTGTCCACATCAACAACAAACTAGAATGGTCCAAACACACCAAGACAGTCGTGAAGAGGGCATGACAAAGCCTATTCCCACTCAGGAAACTAAAAAGATTTGGCATGGGTCCTGAGATCCTCAAAAGGTTCTACAGCTGCAACATCGAGAGCATCCTGACTGGTTGGCTGGGGTCATTTTGAATGGTTAAGTTAACGGTTAAGATTTGGGATAGGGTTAAAACATTAAGTTTAGGCATTCATTCCGAATGGTTAAGTCAATGGTTATGGTTTAGTATAGGGTTAAAACAAAAACAAAAAAACAAATGACTACCACTGGGATTGTACACCCAACCTTCTGATCCAGCACTATTGCCGTCTACTTGAYGGCAATAGTGCTCACTGTTGCCCCTAGTGGCCGGTTATGAAGGCATATTCCGACGTCCTCAGGACATGGATACACGTCCAATTTCGAAGTCAATCGTGAGCGATCTGGCAGATTCCCACCAGTGTTTAATATGATGGATTTATTTTATGCACATATGGAAATGACTCAACGTCTCAGTGTGCCATGCATAGGCATCTATGAAATTGCTTTCATGTTGAATAATGTCATCATATGGAAGATCACATACGGTTTGGTACATATGCAGATGATGGTATATGCACTGTGAAGAACCCGGATGTGGAGGTCCTGTGCTAGCGTGGTTACCAGTGGAGGCTCCTCAGAGGAGGAAGGGGAGGACCATCCTCCTCAGTGAATTTAATTTTTTTGTGTGTAAAACATTAAAAAGTTATTATTTTTTAGATAAAACTATACTAAATATATTCACGTAACCAAATAATTTATTACAACACACTGTTTTGCAATGAAGGTCTACAGCAGCGTCAACAGCACTCTGTAGGGTAGTACCATGGTGTAGCCGGAAGACAGCTAGCTTCCGTCCTCCTCATACGATGCTCATGGTTTAGCCTACTCAAAACACCCTGCTCAAACAGAGGGATACTATGTTAGCTAGCTGGCTATGACTTTCCAACACAACATTGGAACTCTTCCAAGTCAAGGTAAACTTTTGGTTCTTCAGATTTTTTGCCACCAGGGCCCGCGGTGTAACTGCTAAACTGCTAACTCATTATACACTAAAGTTACTGCATGATTGTAGAGGGTTTGCTAACGCGTTAGTTCTATTAGCTATGTTGACTATGACGTTACTTTAGCTAATATGGTGACAACGATGTAGGCTGTGTGTAGCGGTTAGGGGTTATGATATGAAGGTTTTGCTTGGAAATATTTTTTCACCTGGTCACATACAGCTGGTGTGTTGTGCATTGAAGTCCACAAATGAAGGAAAAGGTGAAAGGAGGAGAGCGTGTAGATGCAAGAAGGAATACAGCGTGGCTGTCATTAACTGTGTTTACTCGTGACCAGGGGTGTATTCATTCTGCCGATTCTAAAACAGAAGCAAACGGAATGAAATGAGGATAAACAACCTGAATTTGTCCAATAGAAACTCTTGTTTGCAACTGTTGGACTAATGATTACACCCTAGATCAGCTAGATGCATGCAAGAGTTTGCAAGGCGGTGTTGAATGATTTCCGAGTATCACAAGTTGTGTGCACCAAAGTTGTAAATCTTTCATTCATAGGCTAGATTGTATCAATCTCCTGATGGGTACAGGGGACATTTTTGTATCATGTAGTAGCCTAAAACTAAACCCGGTTGACTAGGAAGGCGCCCATCCTGCGTCAGGCCTCAGCCGGATCGTGAAGTTTTTACACCCAGCCAGCTCGTCAGGCTGCTACGCCTCAGCCGGATCATTGGGCTCCCATGCCTCAGCGGGATCATCAKSCTTTCACGCCTCAGCCGGATTGTCGGGCTCCTATGCCTCAGCCGACTCGCCAGGCTCCCATGCCTCTGCCGGTTCGTCTGGATTTTATACCCAGCCGGCTTGTCCAGCGCCCGTGCCTCGGCCGGCCTGTCATGCTCGCCCAGGTGGGAAGCTGGGTGGCGCCCCTAGAGGGGGGGATACTGTCACGCCTGCCCCCGCTCCCCCTCTCTGGCGCTCGAAGGCACAAGGCTTCCCAGCATTATGCACTCCTGCCATCATCATTACACACAACTGCCTTGCCCCCGTCACGCGCATCAGCGATTATTGGACTCACCTGGACTCAATCAATATACCTCCCCTATATATGTCTTTTCCCAAGCTCTGTTCCCCGCTTCAGGATTAATGTTCATTTGCCTTTGTATACCCGGTTCTGACGCTGTCTCTGTCCTGTTTGATGTCTGTTCCGTATTAAATGTTCAACTCCCCGTACCTGCTTCTCTTCTCCAGCGTCGGTTCTTACAGCACCTGTCAGGTGGATGATCTTGGCAAAGGAGAAATGCTCACCAATAGGGATGTAAACAAATCTGTGAACAAAATTTGAGAGAAATAAGCTTTTTGTGTGTATGGAAAATGCTCATGAAACATGGGATCAACACTTTACATGTTGCGTTTATGTTTTTGTTCAATGTACATTGTTGAGGTATATACATATATATATATATATAGTGTATATACCTCAACAATGTCAATGTCACATAACCAGGCCTAAAATAAGTTAACCAACCTGTCAAAACCAATTCACCACCACATATGACTGCTACTCTTTAGACACCATTTGTCATCAACAATGACGATGACAACCAGTCACACAACCTCACTCACATTAATATAGAATCTATGTTAAAATCCAGACGCCCGCATGCATGCACACAAACACACAAACACACACACTTTTTTGGGGCAGTAGATGTGCACACATCAATACATCTTTAAATGTCTTTTAAGATCTAGAACAGTAACACAAAACATACCTCACAATAGAAAGTAGACTTTACTTATAATAATGCGGTCATGTTTTTATCATGGATAACAATCAGTCATATCTTTACTAGAATCTAAGGCACAGTAAATAACTTGTATGTTAGACAAGAAGCCAATACTAGTTCAAGTTCTGTGCAAAACACTAGACAGTCACAAAGCGTAAGCGTTGGGGAAAAAAGTGTTCACTTTTAATTGCAGAAGCTGTAGTATGCCTGTGTCACTGATGGAATATCAGCCTCCCAGCCTTGTAATGAAATTATGATTTCTCTTCAGTTGGATTTTTCTGTTTGGAGGTGGACGTGGGAGAGAGAGTGGGGACCGAGGAAGAGAAGAGAGAGAGAGAGAGAGAGAGAGAGAGAGAGAGGGGAGGCGGGACGTGGTATCCAGTTGTAATAATTAGAGATGTTATGAAGGTGACAGAATGTGCGGTGGACCCGTGTCTCGGTATATTTACACACTGCACTAACGGCACCGCTAATTACCGTCACGGCTGGAAGATCAATGGCCATCATCTCGCTTTCCCGGAGGAAGTTTCTCCGGGACTCTTAGTAATGAACATGTCGGCGTGTTCTTCCACTACTCCTTCTTCCTGATGATCAATGGTGTTCCGGATGGGTTCTAATGACCTTCCAGCTCTGGCAACCTTCCTATTTGATCAACAGAGATCTGCTTCCCCACTCTGGAAAACAACAAATGAAGACAAAGGGGCTTTTGGAGGCTCTTTTTGACTTTGTTGGTGGGTCCATTTTACCTTTTTTTTGGTAAACTTAGCACAGTACAACTTACTTCATTCAGTCCACGTACAGCACAGTACATGTACAGTCCACGTACAGTCCACGTACAGTACATGTACAGTCCACGTACAGTCCACGCGCAGTACATGTACATGTACAGCAGATCTGCCCTGAGGCAAATGATGCTTGATATTGTTTCCATATATTGTCATTGATCATTGAGTCGGTGTATTAATTGAGCTACGGTGTGCAACCAGTATGTGTATTCAGTCCAGGAGGCAAAATTATGTCTTTCTGTTTATTACCCTATTATTCATAGACCCAACCATCAATCTCTACAGGCATTGATCACTGGTGTGTTTAGTGGGGAGTCACTGACAATACAGGAGATAAACCTTTGGCCATCAGCTTAACTGTGAGGCATTTGGGAACCCAAGTGTGCTCCCCCTGATACCACAGCGATAGATAACACCCCTCATCCCCTCAAACGCTCCATCCCAGGAAACACATTGCAGAGCAGATGGTAAACTCTGCCACTCTCCTTCACGCCAAGCCACCAGTATTAACTCATCACTCTGTTCACCATTTATCTTACCAGGAGCCTTAAGGGGCCACATTGGAACAGCAGCGGCTTAGGTTAGTGGCCCTTTCTCTGCTACCCAGTTCACTGCCTCCTTACCCTGGTTGTAAGATGTCCATGATTTCACTATTATATCCTGTTAGCTGGACGTGTTGTATGACTGTACTTGCTGATGTGAGATGAGAGCTCCACTGTGAACCAGTTATGTTCCGTGTGTGTGTCTGTTTGTGTGTGTGCATGTGTGTGTGTGTGCGTGCATGCGTGCGTGCATGTGTGTGTGCGTGCGTGCGTGCGTGCGTGCGTGCGTGCGTGCGTGCGTGCGTGCGTGTGTGTGTGTGTGTGTGTGTGTGTGCGTGTGTGTGAGTGAGTGTGTGTATGCTCTTGCTTTTCCACTCAGAGAGGAAGTATAGGATCATATTTGCTGGCCTTGAACTACGAGGACCTTATTTACTGTAATTTTAGAAAAGAGATGAAAAGAAAACAGGCAAAGCAGGTAGAAAAGTATCTTCATCACATTTTCAATTAAACTGCCAATCTCATTCACAGTGCTCAATTCATTCATTTGGAATCTTACTGTACAAAGCTTCTATTTGAATCTCATTATCTTATTGGCAGCCTCCTTTCAAGAATAAAAACCAATTAAGGTCAGGGTTGCCTTTCAACAGAGCCTATATTTGTCACAAGGACAGATTTAATAGTTATTTTATAAACCACGCAGATGGAATGAGAATGGTCCAGATACCTTCACAAAGTCAGTGTGTTCTGTTTGTAGCCCATACCACATTTAACATTTAACCTTTATTAAACTAGGCAAGTCAGTTAAGAACATATTCTTATTTACAATCACGGCCTACCAGGGAACAGTGGGTTAACTGCCTTGTTCAGGGGCAGAACAACAGATTTTTACCTTGTCAGCTCAGGGATTTGATCCAGCAACTTTTCAGTTACTAGTCCAACGCCCTAACCACTAGGCTACCTGCCACCCCAGGTAACCTAGTGCAACACATGCATTCTTTAAAGGGCAACAATCCCTGCTTGCTGGAACACTTGAAATGTTGTTCCAAACACTTCACACCATATGACCAAATCAACCATTGGTAGCACAGGATGAGTTGTAAATGCACTGTCCCCATATGGTCAAATTAACTATGGAAAAAACGAAATCATAATCAAAACACAAAGTAAAGTACTACAGCTAACATTTCTCAATCCTTTTTGTATTTGAATGTTTATTAGACACAGAAGAAAGATAGGAAAGTAAGGAGGAGAAAGCGTGTTAGAATGCTGTGGCACACAGGAGGTTGGTGGCACCTTCATTGGGGAGGGAAGCTTGTGGTAGTGGCTGGAGCGGAGTAGGTGGAATGGTATCAAATACATCAAACACATGGTTTCAAACACATTGTTTTGATGTCATTCAACTCACTTCGTTCCAGCCATGATTATGAGCTGTCCTCCCCTCAGCATTGGATTGAAACCTACACCAGCATACTGTACATGTGCTCTGAAGGCAGTAGCAGTAACCGCATGTCCACCCCAGGGCACATATTAAACACTTTTATTCAAAGTGATGTACAGTTCCCATATGCATTCACATAGTGTAAATGTGACCCATGGAGTATTGCTAACCCAGTTTCCGATAGAAGTAAAGAGAACTCATGCTGGCCTGAGATGATGCTGTATATTAAGCACGTACTCCGTTGACTGGAGTGATTTCTCATGACAGGCTTTTACTGGGAGGCAGAGCAATGGTGACACGGCTGAGGAGTGGAGGAAAATACTGAGAGCCCCACAGCCATTTCATGTGAGGGAATCTAGACAGCCCAGTGCTAAGACTGAGGGGGAGGGATAAACGCAAACATGGACTCGGGAGGTTTCTGGCCCGTTCCAGTGGCAGCCCTGGCAAACATTAAGAGATGTAAAGTGGATGTTAATTATGTAGCGCCACAGGGGGGAAAATGTTCATTATTTCCAAAGTAATTACCGCAATTTTTTGATATTTGTGACCCAAATGGACACCTTACTATGGGGTTTGAAATGGCTTGTGATGTAATTGATTTGAAGTGTTGAGGAGAATGTTGATGGTGCATTCAAGGGCAAAATTAAATCTTGAATCGGCTTCCTATTCCGCAAAAAAGCATCCTTCACTCATGCTACCAAACATACCCTCGTAAAACTGACCATCCTACCGATCCTCGGCTTCGGCGATGTCATTTACAAAATAGCCTCCAACACTCTACTCAACAAATTTGTTGCAGTCTATCACAGTGCCATCCGTTTTGTCACCAAAGCCCCATATACTACCCACCACTGCGACCTGTACACTCTCGTTGGCTGGCTCTCGCTTCATACTCACCGCCAAACCCACTGGCGCCAAGTCATCTACAAGTCTCTGCTAGGTAAAGCCCCGCCTTATCTCAGCTCACTGGTCACCATAGCAGCGCCCACCCGGAGCAAGCGCTCCAGCAGGAATATCTCACTGGTCACCCCCAAAGCCAATTCTTCCTTTGGCCGCCTTTCCTTCCAGTTCTCTGCTGCCAATGACTGGAACGAACTGCAAAAATCACTGAAGCTGGAGACTCATATCTCCTACCTATCTCCTCCTACTACCTCATCCCCATACTGTATTTATTTATTTATCTTGCTCCTTTGCACCCCAGTATCTCTACTTGCACATTCATCTTCTGCACATCTACCATTCCAGTGTTTAATTGCAATATTGTGATTACTTCGCCACCATGGCTTATCTATTGCCTTACCTCCCTTATCCTACCTCATTTGCACACACTGTATATATACTTTTTCTTCTGTATTATTGACTGTGTGTTTGTTTATTCCATGTGTAACTCTGTGTTGTTGTATTTGTCGAACTGCTTTGCTTTATCTTGGCCAGGTCGCAGTTGTAAATGAGAACTTGTTCTCAACTGGCCTCCCTGGTTAAAAAAGGGGAAATAAAAATGTAAAATAAAAAATAATAAAATAACATCTAAAAAATTGAAATTAAAATAAATATGTTAGAGTTTAAGGAAACTGTGGGGGTCATCCACATACATGCACAGTTATGCACTAACCTACTACCCCAGACATCTCTCTCTAGTCTTACACATACACACTTGCATGCACACACCCACAACGTTGTCCCTCAACCCCAAGTGTTGACTCTACCCCTCTCTAAACCTGCTGGTACTCAAACAACTTTACATTACCTGAGCTAACCCCGACGTTTGATCTGATGGGTATTCAAAGGGAAAACTTCTCCTTAAGTGCTTTGGAGAATAATCCTTTTAGTCAAGGCCTCTGATGCTTTTTTCATCCGAAGTGGATTTTTTTCAGCCCGAGCGACTGATCAAATAGGCTCTGGAAATATTCTGCTGTGAGACTCTGACACAAGGGAGATGGGTGTACCCCCCCAATTCAAACTTCCATGAATCACTCACAATGACCTTTCCTCCAGGATCCACAAACGGTCGCCATTGTCTTTGCAACTCAAAAAGCCCTTTGAATGATAGATGTGACACCCAGTGGTAATTCTGTGGCCCTTTATCTACTGTGATGTTTGGGCTGGCACAATATGGGACTGTGTGGGTATTCCTTTCTGAAACAGAGTGAGAGTGGGCATCTGTTTGATCACAAAGCAGGTAGAAGTCTTTAACTTCTCTAGGTTAGGGGGCAGCATTCGGAATTTTGGATGAAAAGCATGCCCAAATTAAACTGCCTGCTTCTCGGGCCCAGAAGATATGATATGCATATAACTGGTAGATTTGGATAGAACACACTCTCTTTCAAAAACTGTTAAAATAGTGTCTGTGAGTATAACAGAACTGATTTGGCAGGCAAAAACCTGAGAGAAATCCATTCAGGAAGTACATTTTTTTTGTAGTTTTCTATTCAATGCCATTAGAGTATCCATTGACTTAGGACTCAAATTGCAGTTCCTATGCCTTCCACTAGATGTCAACAGTCTTTAAAAAWTGTTTCAGGCTTGTATTCTGAAAAATGAGGGAGTAAGAGCAGTCTGAATGAGTGGACCCTGCCGTGTCACAGAGCTTTTTCATGCGCAAGACCGAGAGAGTGCCTTTCGTGTTTACCTTTTATATTGATGACGTTATTGTCCGGTTGAAATATTATCAATTATTTAGGCTAATAACAACCTGACAATTGAATATAAACATCGTTTGACATGTTTCTATGAACTTTACGGATACAATTGTCTGCCTGTTGTGACTGCGTTTGAGCAAGTGGATTACTGAAGAAAATTCGCGAACAAACCGGAGGTTTTTGGATATAAAGAGACTTTATCGAATAAAAGGAACATTTATTGAGTAAATGAATGTCTTCTGAGTGCAACCATATGAAGATCATCAAAGGTAAGGGATTAATTTTATCTCTATTTCTGACTTGTGTAACTCTTCTTCTTGGCTGGTTACTGTTTGTAATGATTTGTCTGCTGGGCTATGTTCTCAAATAATCGTAAGGTATGCTTTCGCCGTAAAGCATTTTTTAAATCTGACACCGTGGTTGGATTCACAAGAAGTTAATCTTTAAACCTATGTGAAATATGTTTTGTTTTCTGAATTTTTATAATGAGTATTTCTGTATTTGAATTTGGCGCCCTGCAGTTTCACTGGCTGTTGAAGAGGTGGGACGCCAACGTCTCACGTACCCTAGAGAGTTAACTTTCCCCTTGAGGATGTAAACAGACCGACTCTATACTTTCTCCACAGYTGAGCGAACTGATAATGTGTTTATGAAAAAGGGCTTTGCATCTGAGGACAACTTAACAAAAAGGTCTCCGTTTATCTTTAAGAGACCGAATGTAATGTGCAATGAGCCCGCCATTTTTCTGGTGAAAGCAACAGCAATGCATCTAAAATGAAGACTGACTTTCTCAATAGTGTACAGCTAATTCCTACTAGGTTATATACAAAGGTGAAAAAGGCCTTTATAGCATGTTTGTTTTTGACACATTTTGCATACTGCTAAACTTTACATTATTGCGAACACAAAACACCAACGAAATAGGACGTATTATGACAAATTGGTCATCTAAAGATAACCTTACATACAGAACACACAGAACCATCCCACTGCAGACAAAAGAGAAATTCAGCCCCCTGGTTCTCCAGGATTGATGGAGAGCCAGGACAGGTTGAGAGTGCTGGAGAAAAGAGGCCTGGAGCATACAGGAACACAGAGATGAGATGAGCTCACAAGAGATGAAAGGCTGGCAGGACGGTAGCTAGCTCTGAGAAACACGCTGTTGGGTAAGATTAAACATCAGCGCACTAGATCGAAGGGTCTGAGATGGAAGGCCTGAGGATGTCTTCCTCGTTCCCTGGTTCGGAGTGATCAGAGTAGTGAGATGACTGGTGTCAAAGAGAGAGAGAGAGAGAGAGAAAGAGAGTGACTGAGTGAGAAAGAGAGAGAGAGAGAGATGGATGACATACACCAGCTGTTAGGTGTCACTGGCTTGCCCAAGGTGGCTGTTTGATGAGGTGCCAGAGGTGGACACAAGGCTGATTAGACAGCTTTTTCTCTAATCCTGCCAGTCCACCTCGGTTTGACTGACCAGCTGTTTTGTGTGTGTGTGTGTGTTGTCGGTGTGTGTGTGCTGTGTGTGTGTGTGTGTGGTGTGTGTGTGTGTGTGTGGTTGTGTGTGTGTGTGTGTGTGTTGTGTGTGTGTGTGTGTGTTGTGTGTGTGTGTGTTGTGGTGTGTGTGGTGTGTGTGTGTGTGTTGTGTGTGTGTGATGTGGCATGCGTGTGTGCGTGTTGCATAAGTGTCTTGGACGTTTGCGAGCCATCTATACCCGTTTGTACTGGAAGAAATAGAATTCATAATAGATGTAACCTTTGTGAATGAAGGACTGAGAGTCTCAGGGGCATGGAGTTACAGGCAGGAGGTGTACAGGGCATGGAGGGTGTACAGGGCATGGAGGTGTACAGGGCATGGAGGTGTACAGTAGCATGGTGGTGTACAGGCATGTGGTGTACAGGCATGGAGGTGTACAGGGTATGGTATGTACAGGCATGTGGTGTACAGGCATGGTTTGGTGTTACAAGCTATGTGGTGTACAGAGTATGGGTGGTGTACCGGGCACGGTGGTGTACAGGGCACAGAGGTGTACAGGGCACGGTGGTGTACCGGGCACGGTGGTGTACAGGGCACGGTGGTGTACAGGGCACAGAGGTGTACAGGGCACGGTGGTGTACCGGGCACGGTGGTGTACCGGGCACGGTGGTGTACAGGGCACAGAGGTGTACAGGGCACAGAGG
>NC_036846.1:21053267-21068974 GCF_002910315.2 Salvelinus sp. IW2-2015
GGGCACGGTGGTGTACCGGGCACGGTGGTGTACAGGGCACAGTGGTGTACAGGGCACGGTGGTGTACCGGGCACGGTGGTTTACAGGGCACGGTGGTGTACCGGGCACAGTGGTGTACAGGGCACGGAGGTGTACAGGGCACAGAGTGTACAGGTCATAATGGTGTACAGGGCATGATGGTGTACAGGGCATAGACCTCCAGTACACATTGGTTGAGTCTCAATATTAAATTCAATATGACACCATTGTCCATGAAATTTCATCTTGATTGGAGGTACACAACACACTCCCTTGGAGGTACACAACACACTTGTCACATCCTGAGCTTTTTATGTCTCTATTTTGTTTTGGTCAGGGTGTGATTTGGGTGGGCATTCTATGTTCTATTTTCTATGTTTTTGTATTTCTTTGTTTTGGCCGGGTATGGTTCTCAATCAGGGACAGCTGTCTATCATTGTCTCTGATTGGGAATCATACTTAGGCAGCTTTTTTCCCTTTTGTGTTTGTGGGAAGTTGTCTTTGTTTGAGGTACTATAGCCCTCTTAAGCTTTGCGGTCGTTTTGTATTGTTTATTGTTTTTGTTGGCGACATAATCCAAATCAAAAGTAATGTACGCTCACAACGCTGCACTTTGGTCTTCCTTCAACGACGGCCGTGACAACACTCTAGACGTTGGATTAAAAAGAGGCTACAGCGTAAGCATCATAAGGTGACTATTAGACTTAGATCCATTTGGACTGAATTTTTTATTTTACATTTTTATTTCCCCTTTTTTAACCAGGTAGGCCAGTTGAGAACAAGTTTTCATTTACAACTGCGACCTGGCCAAGATAAAGCAAAGCAGTGAGACAAAAACAACAACACAGAGTTACACATGGGATAAACAAACGCACAGTCAATAACACAATATAAAAATCTGTATACAGTGTGTGCAAATGAAGTAAGGAGGTAAGGCAATAAATAGGCCAATAGTGGCGAAGTAATTACAATTAATCAATTTACACTGGAGTGATAGATGTGCAGATGAGGATGTGCAAGTAGAAGTASTGGTGCAAAAGAGCAGAACAAAAACAAATATAGGGATGAGGTAGGTAGTTGGTTGGATGGGCTATTTACAGATGGGCTGTGTACAGCTGCAGCGATCGGTAAGCTGTTCTGACAGCTGACGCATAAAGTTAGTGAGGGATAAATAAGTCTCCAACTTCAGTGATTTTTTGCAATTCGTTCCAGTCATTGGCAGCAGAGAACTGGAAGGAAAGGCGGCCAACGAGGGTGTTGGCTTTGGGGATAACCAGTGAAATATACCTGCTGGAGAGCGTGCTATGGGTGAGTGTTGCTATGGTGACCAGTGAGCTGCGATAAGGTGGAGCTTTATAGCTGACCTGGAGCCAGTGAGTTTGGCGACTAATATGTAGCGAGGACCAGCCAACGAGAGCATACAGGTTGCAGTGGTGGGTAGTATATGGGGCTTTGATGACAAAACGGATGGCACTGTGATAGACTGCATCCGATTTGCTGAGTAGAGTGTTGGAGGCTATTTTGTAAATGACATCACCAAAGTCAAGGATCGGTAGTATAGTCAGTTTTACGAGGGTATGTTTGGCAGCATGAGTGAAGGAGACTTTGTTGTGCTGTGATTTTATTTATTTTCTTTTTTGAAACAAGTAATTTATTTCATTTCACTTCACGAATTTGGACTATTTTGTGTATGTCCGTTACGTTATACATGCAACAAAATAGGAAAAACGGCAAGGGGGATGAATACTTTTGCAAGGCACTGTAAATGACAGAGTGAATAGAAGGAACCTTGTACAGAAAAAAAAATATTCCAAAACATACATCCTGTTTGCAATAAGGCACTAAAGTAATACTGCAAAAAATGCAGTGGTGTAAAGTACTTAAGTAAAATACTTGAAAGTACTACTTAAGTATTTTTTGGGGGTATATGTACTTTACTTTAGTATTTATATTTTTGATAACTTTTACTCCACTACATTCCTTGAGAAAATAATGTACTTTTTATTCCTTACATTTTCCCTGACACCCACAAGTACTCGTTACATTTTGAATGCTTAGCAGGACAGGAAAATTGTGTAATTCACGCATTTATCAAGAGAACATCCCTGGTCATCTCTATTGCCTCTGATCTGACAGACTCAATAAACACAAATGCTTTGTTTGTAAATTATGTTGAAATGTGCCCCTGGCTATCCATAAATATAAAAAAAAACTTGAAAATTGTGTCGTCTGGTTTGCTTAATATAAGGAATTACAAATTATTTATGCTTAAGTATATTTAAAACCAAATACTTTTTGACTTTTACTCAAGTAGTATTTTACTGGGTGACGTTCACTTTTACTTGAATCATTTTCTTTTAATTAAGTTATCTTTACTTTTACTCAATTATGAAAATTGCGTACTTTTTCCACCAATGAAAATGTTGTGGCAAAGAAATTAACTTTTTGCCCTGAATACAAAGCATTATGTTTGGGGCAAATCCAACAAAATACATCACTCTTCGTATTTTCATGCATGGTGGTGGCTGCATCGTGTTATGGGTACGCTTGTCATTGGCAAGGAGTAGGGAGTTTTTTTGGGATACAAATAAAATAAATAGAACTAAGCACAAGTCCTAGATGAAAATCTGGTTCAATCTATCCAACAGACACTGGAAGACAAATCCACCATTCAGCAGGACAATAACCTAAAATGCAATGCCAAATATACACTAGAGTTACTTAGATGACATTTAATGTTCCAATGAGTTGCTTAGTTACAGTTTTGACTTAAATTGGCTTGTAAATCTATGGCAAGAGTTGAAAATGGATGTCTAGCAATGATCAAAAAACAACTTGACCCAGCTTGAAGAATTTTTAAAATAAGAATAATGTGCAAATATTGTACAATCCAGCTGTGGAAGGTCTTATAGACTCACCCAGAAAAACTCACAGCTGTAATTGCTGCCAAAGGTATTGACTCAGGGGGTTGAATACTTATCTAATCAATATATATATATATATATATATATTATTTTACATTAATTAAAAAGAAGTTTGAATTTTTCTTGCACTTTGAAATTAGAGTATTTTGTGTAGATTGTTGACGAGAAATTACAATTAAAACCATTTTAATATCACCAATTATGGAAAAAGTCGAAGACACTGTACAGTGTTTAGACACACTCCTATACGTTTCAAGTGTTACTGTTAAATAGCATCAACAACAGTGAAAAGGAGAAAGCACAAATGAAAGTGTTTCCGACACAAGTTCCATTTAGTTTGAATGTGGAGCAAGCAGTTGCTGGGAAATGTGTTTTGCCGGTCGACCTCTTGCAGCTCAGGGCAGAATGTGTCATCTTTGCTTAGSCTGRGGARGTGAGGAGGTKKGARGGGGGGGGGGGGGGGTTAAATCTGCACTGAGGAGTAAGGCCTTGCCTCATACTCAATCCCCATCCTTGATTTCCATCCCCCAGGCAAGTATGTCAGATCTGGTAAAGAAGCCTTTTCTTTAATAGAAGGCTTGAAGGAGAAAATACATCTGCATGACTCTGGGGTTATCTGTTGGTACTGCATCCAAACCCTTGGCTTATGGCAGATCAGATCTGGACATGCTAGACTATTTCTAAGGGCTTGTTGGAAAGATATCGCTTTAAGCAGCATTGATTGGGCCCAGTAAGCATCCAGTTACAGGGACACTCTCTCTCTCTCCCAAATAAAGAGCCGAAAATAATGCAATTGATCAAATTAGTGTCACAACGCTGATTGGCATTTCCTGGCTATGGCCAAGGCCCCATTTTCTCCTCTTTTTCCCAGACTGCACTTGACTTTACGTTACATTTATAGGATTATATTCCTTGCTACAATAGATGGGCTAGTGGTTTGGACTACCACCCCAACACAATTTCAATGTGATTACATCTTCCTGAATGGTGAACAATGAGGACCTATTAAATAGGCCTGTATTTTCATTGTCATAAACATATTGTTCGAAATGTTTTAGTGAATGACAGGACCCCTGGGGTTGATTAGGGCGCTGTTAGATGTTATTGGCTTTCTTTGAGAGAGGAAGAATATGTTTGGCTGCTACTGTATTTATAACTGGGAATGAATCTACTAAGAATTGCAACAAAAAAAGGTGTAGTTTGTGCTTATATTTAATGTAMATCATGTTTCAGAGGATATTTTTCTAACTATGATGTGTAGTAAACACTTCTTAACATACACATGCATATAAGATGTTGATATAACTGATATTACTGTCTTATTGTAAGCATTAACATACAGTACAGTAGACATACACATTCATAATTACTACCTAACCTTTTCTTGTGTATAAAAGAATAACAAAATTAATTTGCGCAATATCATAGGGTACTAACGAATGGTAAAGGATAGGATAATGACCATAAGTGGTCATGGTAAACAAACACCACTCACAGTCTGACTTCAGTGTATTGTGAAAATGGAAACTTATTTTGAGACACCCACATAAAAACGTACAGACCTTCAAATGAGCCTAGAGGAAAGTCTTTGTCCTCAGGCCTGGAGGAAGCCAAAGTCATTCCGCTACACAAGAGTGGTAAAGCAGCTTTTACTGGATCTAGCAGCAGACCTATCTGCCAGCTCTTCGCAAACTGTTGGGAAAAATTGTGTTTGTGTCAGAGTCCTTGAAGAACAGTGGGTTGGAGTCAGGCGCAGAGAGTGTTCGGATAAATGTATATATTATTCCCGGAAAAACGGTCACGCCACAAACACAAGGCGCATAAACTGACCGACCCATACACAGGACCCAAAATGTCCAGGAAAACAGAATACAAATGAACATCCACAACCTAACAGAAAAACAATCCCGCACAAACCTAGGCAGGCCTAACAGGCTTAAATAGACAAAAATCAAGAAACACAATAAGGAACAGGTGCAACTAATAAGACCAAACTAACAGAAAAGGAAAAAGGGATCGTGGTCGCTAGTAGACCGGCAACGACGACCGCCGAGCACCGCCCGAACAGGCAGGCCACCTTCGGTGGGAGTCGTGACAGTTTGACCGAATCCAATGCTATTTCTCTGTAAACAGGATTAACAACAAACTTTCAGCATGCTTATAGAGAACGGCACTCAACATGTACTGCACAGACAAAATGACTGATGATTGGTTGAAAGAAATTGAGAATAAGAGGATTGTGGGAATTATTGTCCATACCCTGACGTTGAGAAAACGTATGTGTTATGGCTTTTCAACCTCTGTCATATCATGGATTCAGAGCTATCTAGCTAACAGAACTCAGAAGGTTTTCATTAAAGGAAGCTTCTCTAATGTCAAACATGTAAAGTGTGGTGTACCTCAGGGCAGCTCTCTCGGCCCTCTACTCTTTTCTATATTTACCAATGACCTGCCACTGGCATTAATAAATGCAAAAAAAAAATCAGAAAACCAATATATACAAAATAAATATAAAGGGTACAAAACCCGTTGCACCCAGAACACGACACCAGAACACGACACCAAAACACGACACCAGAACATGACTTGCACAAAACATACAACAAACAATCACCGACAAAGACATGAGGGGAAACAGAGGGTTAAATACACAACATGTAATTGATGGGATTGAAACCAGGTGTGATGGAAGACAAGACAAAACCAATTGAAAATGAAAAATGGATCAGCGATGGCTAGAAGGTCGGTGACGTCGACCGTCAAACACCGCCCGAACAAGGAGAGGCCCCAACTTCGGTGGAAGTCATGACACTATGGCTATACTACTAATACAGAAAACTTTATATGGGCTATGGCTATATTACTAATACATTTTTTWAATTTAGTATTGAATAAGTTAATCTCTTGTTCGAACAATGGAGATGATTGACATGATAAACAATAACATTGTTGTATTTGAGTGTGAAGTGTGTTATGAATGAGTTGGAGACTGGGAGAGAGTCCACTTGGGAATATGTGAATGTGTGAGATAGCCAGTGTGTGTGTGTGTGTGTCTGGCGTGCCTGAGTGTGTGTGTGTGTTGTCACCAGGTTGATGCACCCGTCACGCTCTGTCCAGCGCTGGGCATAATTTGCTCTGACAGCTCCCAGACCGTGTGTCCAATGTTCCGGCCTGATGATGGACGTGATTGGCTTGTCACCGGCATGCATAAACAAACACTAATGACCATAATTCCTAGCTTCCCTATCATTTCTCGCCATTAACCTTGTGACAGAAGAGGGTGTGTTTATGAGATGTGCCGTAATTATACCTCTCTGCCATAGAGATGAGCCACTGACTGACACTTCCTCTCCTTGGATCTAACAGGAGGAGAATGAAACTGCTCAGCCACGTTGGCCATTTTGGATCAAAGTCATAACAACACTGTTTTACTATGTGTGCACCCACAGCATAACTTGTTTTACTTTGAACTGCACCAACACCTGAAGTGTGTGTGTGTGTGTGTGTGTGTGTGTGTGTGTGTGTGTGTGTGTGTGTGTGTGTGTGTGTGTGTGTGTGTGTGTGTGTGTGTGTGTGTGTGTGTGTGTGTGTGTGTGTGTGTGTGTGTGTGTGTAAAAGAGGCATAGATAGCAGCACTTTGATGTACATTTTCTCTGTTTACATCACAGGATTCACTTTGATCTCATTATGTGTTGTCACACGCATTACGGCGGGAACATTTCATTGCGATACACCTGAGGTAATAGGCAGAAGAGCAACCCGCAGAGGAAAGGGGGAAATAATGCATTAGGAGAGGAGAGAGAAGGGGAAAAGAAACACAATCCATTTGCTTTCCGGTGACATTATCCATCCGAAGAAAGGGAAACACCTTCACTCCCATGCTGTGTAGCTTGTCCTTTTCTCCTTTGATATGTTCTCCTGTTTTTCTGTGAAAGACGAGCAACTCAGACAGACAAAAATTACAAATCCAAGGAGATTACAAAAATGACAATTACTCTATTTAGGGTTCAATGTTAGGTGTCATTTCTACTATTATTTTCCTGTTCTGAACATTGAGCAACCCAAATTCCATTCAACTTTTTCATTCTATAATAATCAGCACTGCTCCTTTCTTCAGTACAAATGCACTCCTTGTGCAATCCACCTGTCTGACCTCCTTCTCAACTGACTGTCTCAGATACTAAAACACCAATGTTGTTTTTCAAATTCATTTGTTTTACTTCTTTTCTCCACATTACTAGGGAATACCTCAAAAAATAGGGCAGAAGAGGTTTCTTTTTTTATTTATACATCAGACAATGAATATCAGAAAATGTAAATTGACTATCACATCATATTAGACTGATGAACCAGGAAATAAATCCAACCATTTAATTCCAACCATGTCTGTGGCAAACTAATCTCTCGTGGACAGATGAAGTAACATATGTGGTATCGTAATGTTTGTCAAAAGACCGTGGGATGTGCCGACTAACGAGCAACAGTTGTTCCGGTGTACAGATATTTTCCATCACTGGTAATTTGAACAAATCACGGTTTAGCAGATGCGGCGTGTTTAGAAATTCGGAACGGGGATTGGACATGTTGACCATGGACTTGACCAACATTTGCAGAGCGTGGGGGGTGGTGCTACCGCCCTGCCCCCACTCCTCGTTCTAGCATCTTTTCTCATACATCTCTCCACAGAACTTAATTGATTATATGCAATTACACAACATTTTAGTTCTGGGCTCCAGAGATTAGTGGCCAACCATTGCTGGCCATGCCACAGACTACGGACCATGTTGGATTAAACTTTGATGTTATTGCCACTCCTTTCCCTTATGATTGTAAAATGAAGCATGGGAACCACATTGTGGGTAGTATTATCAAAAGCCTCCATCGGGTTAATTCGGCTACTTCAATATGTACTATTGTCATGTATAGAGACTTCCTTTACAGATCTGATTACTGGCTTTGATCAACAGAGCAACACAGCCTAGCCTGTAAAATATATTTCAACTATAGGCCTATAACATTATGTTTTAAAGGCCATTGACCCATTCCATCTTGTACTGGACACAAATGAAGTTTCCCATGTTGCTCAGTTGGTAGTGCATTGAACTTGCAATGCTAGGGTTGTGGGTTCAATTCCCACTTAGGGACCAATTTGAAGAATATATGTACTTACTATAAGATGCTCTGGATAAGAGTGTCTGCTAAATAATGAAAATCGAATGTTTTATGGAGCTAATATGGCCACTTTTACATCCTTACATCCTTACTGCCCATACAGAGCCACATAGCAGAACAGCCTCCATGCAGCAGTGAGACAAGCGCCTTAATAACATAAATGAAACCAAGCGAGATCTCTTTAACCACGGCAGTCATATCCAGCCATATAACCACAACATGTTAAACCAAATCCACAGGACAGCACAGTTACACAGACATGTGTAAAGGACATACTATTTTCATCTACCACACTCCCACTACACATAGGGAGGAATGAAGCATACTAATGTCCATCTGATGGACCAATACCAACGCTGAGTGTATGTGTGTGTATGCACGTGTGTGTGCATGCGCATGTATGTGAGTGTGTGTCTATGTGTTTGTGTGTCTGGGGGCCTGTCTGAGATGGACTTTCCATCTTCCTGCTGGTTTCTGTCAGGGGCGTCCACTGGTGGCATTAGCCCCCCTGGCTCTGTGTGTGTGAACCTAATGGCTACAGCATATGTCATCACTAATCTGATTTGGATGATCCGATGGAGAGAGAAATAGATGGAAGGAAAAAGGCAGGGAGGGAGAGAGGGAGGGAAGGACAGTTAAGACAGATTGTCTTTCTCTAAAGACTCCAGGCCATCATATTGTAATATAGGTCATGTCTCATGTCTTAGTCTGGTAACAGTCAACACTGACTGAGTGGTTTGACTAAACTACACACCGGATAGGTTTATGCTTATTTTGAACATCTTGCTACATAATACAGAAACATAAAATGTGATAACATATAAAATATGAAAAAACACAGGTAGAAATCTGCTAATAAAAAGACTGTATATGCACATATATGAGATATCACTACCTATAGCTAGGTTTCCCTCCAATTGGAGACAGATTTTCATGCAAATATTTAAAAAACAGCATAAAAACWATTTGCGCTTCTCCCACCTGAGACGTGTTTGGAACAGATCAAAAGCTGTGTGTGATGACGTAGTACATATGAAAATACCTTATGCGGTTAAATGGATTTCCATTGCCTTTTCAAATCCATTGATGGTTTTCCCACATTATTGTTGCATTAAATAAGGAGTGCGCTTACTCTGGTATCACACACATGCACACTGTTTGCTAGAGCGCATGTATAGCCTACGTGATGAGATTATTATGGACAAAAGTACACGATTGTTTTGTCAAACGGCAGCCAAGGATAAATTATTATGTCACCAGAATAAGATCCTGAATATTTATTGGAAAGAAGCATCAAGCTCATCAGAACTTATTTCATCTGGAGCCTAATATACTGTATGCTTTGACAACGAGTCGTAGTGGGAGGACCACAGAACATGTCATTACGTGACTCCAAGTTTACTTCGATATGATGTTTTTTATATCAATATTTGCGCATAAAAGCTGTTCCACCCACATTTCTCGAATAATTAATTTCACTGACACAAAAAGATTCCACCTTGTTAAGCGTATTTTGATTAGTAGACATTTGGAAAGTTTACCGTTTCCGGCCTGTCATGACATTTTTTTTATCTGACATGTACTTTACTGGCATACAAACCTGTCTAAGTTCAAACATTTTGCCAAGTGAAATATAAAAGTGACCTCRGAGAAAATAAATATACCCCTCACAGAGTTAATTTCCTCCCAGTCATAAAAGGCCATTTTTGGATGGACAATTTTCTTCACGTCAAAAGTAAGCATCCAGAGGCCCAGAGAACAGCTGTAAAAGCAATGAGGAGAAACATTTGGAAATGGGCAATTTCAAAAACCTCAGGAGCCAAACAAATTTAAATTTGGTGTGAATAACTGTAGTATGTTGATATAGTAAGGTAGTCAACCACAAATCCATTATTCTTTTATATTCTCATCGGTGTAAGTTTAAAAGAGTAGAGGATGGATATTGTCTCTGTTATGATGATCCGAAACACCTTTGCACACGAGGCGGCAGGTAGTCTAGTTGTTAAAGTCTCTGGTTTGAATCCCCGAGACAGCAAGGTGAAATCTGCCATTCTGCCATTGAGCAATGTCCCTGCACCTCTCTTATTCAGAGGGGTTAAATGCAGAAGACACATTTAAGTTGAAGGCATTCAGTAGTGCAACTGACTAGGTATCCCCTTTCCCAATATACTGTACAGTGCCTTCAGAAATTATTCACACCCCTTGACTTTTCCCCAAAATGTTTTGTTACAGCCTGAATTTAATAAGATCAGGAGTAAAAATGTGCTTAACAAGTCCCATAATAACTTGCATGGACTCACTCTGTGTAATAATAATGTTTCACATGACTTTTGAATGATCACCTCATCTCTGTACCCCACACATACAATTATCTCTAAGGTCCCTCAGTCGAGCAGTGCATTTCAAACACAGATTCAACCACTTAGACCAGGGAGGTTTACCAATGCCTCGCAAAAAGGGGCACCTGATGGTAGATGGGTCACAATAAAAAAGCTAACACTGAATATCCTTTTGAGCATGGTGAAGTTAATAATTACACTTTGGATGGTGAATCAATACACCCAGTTCAAAGATACAGGCATCCTTCCTAACTCAGTTGCCAGAGAGGAAGGAAACCACTCAGGGATTTAACCATGAGGCCAATGGTGACTTTAAAACAGTTAAAGATTTGAATGGCTGTGATAGGATGGATCAATAAAATTGTAGTTATTCCAGAACACTAACCTAAATGATACAGTCTGATTTCCAAAATACTCTGGGAGACACTAGAGTTGCTTACCAAGACAACATTGAATGTTCCTGAGTGGCCTAGTTAGAGTTTTTCATGATAATATGCAAATATTGTACAATCCAGTTGTGCAAGGCTCTTAGAGAAAGACTCACAGTGGTAATCGCTACCAAAGGTGATTCTAACATGTATTTACTCAGTGGTGTGAATACTTATGTAAATTAGATATTTCTGTATTTCATTCTTAATAAATTTGCAAAAATTTCTAAAAACATGTTTTCCCATTGTCATTATGGGGTATTGTGTGTAGATGGCTGAGAAAAAAATATTTWATCCATTTTGAATTCAGGCTGTAACACAACAAAATGTGAAATAAGTCAAGGGGTATGAATCCTTTCTGAAGGCACTGTAACTACCGATGTTTACAACCATTTTGTGTCTGTCCACTCTCCTATGACTATTATCAAATGTAACACTGATGACTGCATCTGAAAAACAAGTATGGTTGATGGAATCCGTATTAGGGGAAACAGTGCCACTGTCCGCCCCAGCGCTTTTGTTATTGTTTTGTGGATGATACGGAGGTGAGATGCGTCGAACAGTGTTGTCACAAAAAGAAAAAAAGTGCAGTAGATATTCTGCTGTTTTATCGCACATGCAATGATGTCTGAAGGAAAACAACCGTGTTGTTCTTTTCAGTAACTTTTTTGTTTTGTAATAGGGACCGTTTCACCATTAAGGATTCCACCTTTAACTGTTTCTGATAGATTAAAAGCATCAATATTATTTGTCACGTCTAGTACCTTTTTTCTAGATTTATTTACTGTACACTTCAGTTATACTTACTCTGCACTTCCATAATTAACATATTGAAAGTACACTTTAAAATCATGTTGTACTAATTTAAAAACGTGTACTGTTTACCAAACATGTGCTTTGGTTTTGAGTGTCATCACCCACCACTCTCCATAGACCTGACCCTGGATGAGCAATAGGGATTAATCATGCCCACTGCAGACGTACAGATAATCCAGGTCAAATCCACCCCATTAGATACCATTGCGAATTACAGCCGTTTAGGCTGGAGAACGGCCATTTTCTTTTTTAATCTGGACCATGGGATTAAGTGAGAAAGCATTAAGGCACTTCCCTCTGTAAACCCCTGTCAGAGAAACAACAGCAATTTAAGAACCAGGGGGTGAAAAAAACAAATCCACATTTAATACATTCAAACAACAAGAAACAGACAGTATTTAAACTGGAAAATGACACGGCAGGGGTGATAAATGAAGCCTACGTGTAAGTGTTATTCAGTTCCAACAATATGTCCCTAGCAATTAAAAACAGAAGGATGTCCACAATAACAAAAACAGATACCAGGGGAGACAAAAACCCAATTTGCTCTTCCGATGACAAACCTTGTGTTACCATCAGTTAATCCCATATGTGTTGAATTCATTTCTCCTGACAAGTTCTATTCAACATTTTGTGACAAACCTGATGTTATTTATCAGTTAATCCCATATGTGTTGAATTCATTTCTCCTGACAAATTCCATTCAACATTCTGCTGCCATTTTAGTTCTGGCTTGCCACATGGACATGTACTATATACCTACAGTATACTGTATGTCAGCCTCACTTCGAAGGTTGGTCCCGACCAGTCTAGATTGCCACTTGTTCAGCTATTCACCAAGGTTTCATATATTTCTCAAGGTGATTTTCATTGGTTGTCACCCCTAACATCTAAGTTATATATGGACATGGTATGACAGCAATCAATGGTTTGGTTTTGTTTACCTGAACACTGTTTTCAAAGACTGTCCTTCAAATCTAATGCAAGTCAATATTTCCAATATTAGCATTTTTTGCTGCTTACATCCAAATCATCCTCAAGTATCTCCAATTGATAGTGTAGCTCAATGAAAGGACATTGAGTAAGTGTGTAAGGGGATTCATAATGAGGCAGCCTTTAGGCCAAGATAACATGTATAGTCTGGCTATGGGAAAGTAAGGTGAATGTGGTCATTGAGCCCTGCATATTGAGTAGACCACTTTGTCCTACTAAAATGATTAGGACGTTTGTAAGCGTTAAATACTCTCTCAAGGATGTATCTGAGAAATTATTGACCACAATAACTCCAGAATATATAACATAGTTATTATGAAAATTAAAGTGTGAAGATTAGAAATATCATTAGGTCATTTTGTTGTTGTTCTTTTTAGGGGGGTACACAATGAAGATGTGTAATATATGAAAATACTTCAATGCTCCTTGGTATAGAATCTACACGTGTCTGGAACGTTATTGGAGGAATATGACACCATTCTTCCACCAGAAATCCCATAATTTGGTGGAATGATGGAATAGCAAAACACGGTCTCAGTCGCCACTCCAGATTCTCCCATAAGTGTTCAACTGGGTTGAGATCCGGTGACTGTGATGGCCATGGCGTATGGTTTACATCATTTTCATGCACATCAAACCATTCAGTGACCACTCATGCCCTGTGGATGGGGACATTGTCATCCTATGGGAGTATAGCCATGGTATCCAAAATAATAGGCAACTGGGCTTGCCCAGCATTGTTATATATGACCCTAAGCATGATGGGAAGTTAATTGCTTAGGAAATACTCAGGAACCGCACCTATGTGGAAGCACCTGCTTTCAATATACTTTGTATCCCTCATTTACTCAAGTGTTTCCTTTATTTTGGCAGTTACATGTATGTTTTTGTTTTATTACAGAAAATTGTGTTTCACTCGAATGCGAATGGACAGCACTCAGCCAATTCTATCCTCGGCTGGCACTTACATCCACAAAAGCTGTCATTTGAATCAATAACACATATTTGCATCTCAGGTCTCTTTTTCACTTAGCCTTGCCAAATCAGAGTTTGTATACAAAAACAACCTGGTCATGGTCAAACTGGCATTGTGTTATAAGAACATCTCTCTTTTTTTCTTACTCCTTCACCTCTCCCCTCAATTCTACTGCATTCCTCCTCTGTGATGGTGTGTGTGTGTGTGTGTGTGTGTGTGTTGTGTGTGTGTGTTGTGTGGGTGTTGTGTGTGTGTGTGTGTGTGTGTGTGTGTGTGTGTGTGTGTGTGTGTGTGTGTGTGTGTGTGTGTGTGTGTGTGTGTGTGTGTGAGAAAGAGAGACAAATACAGATTGACATTTTACATATTGCTTCAGGAGTGCAGTGAGGTCCTTCTGTGGGAGCCCTTTTTTAAGGCTACCATATAAATATCAGCTCAGTGCAGACTACTGGTTTGGCCTGTATTGCCAACAGCTGGCAATAATGCAAAACAAGATATTCCGTAGTCACATGGGATTTTAAGGGGAGAAGAAAATAAAAACCTAAATTTTATCTTGGCTGATTTCCATGCAATTTGTTTTTTTATTGCTTGCATAGGTTGGTTGAAATGACACATTCCATTGGTCCGTTTGGTTTTTATTCATGACTCTTTTGTTTTGTTTAATGCCTTCAAACTTTTCAAACCCACGTGGAGGCCTGGGCTATCACTTGAGAAAAAAAGAGAGAACATATTTTCAGCAGATTGCTTGGACCATTTACCACCGGAGTTGGGGAGAAAGCAGTATGTACGGTAAATGGCTTTGAAAATCAATGAATATAAAGAAAGCAGGTTTGCAAAGCCTGATGGGCCATTTTGTTAGAATTGAGCACACCATTATGATTCGCTCACGTCTAGCACCAGAAAAAAAATTATCATCATAGAGGATTGATTAGTCACATAGTGTGAGCAATACACAGCCTGTGCATTTGAATATGTAACCAGGCAGGGCGCCAAGTCAGTCTATCATTGACCTCCCTCTGTTCTGACAAGCTTAGCTCTTGCCCCCATCCAATTCTCTGGCCAGAAAGCCAAAGCCGGCGGTTTCTCTCATCCTCTTCTCTGGTGATGTGACAGTCACTTTGAAATTAGGGGGGATTAAATTAGGCCTTTAAAATCCTGTTGGAGTCGATCATTCAAACGTGAAAAGATTAAAGGTGGACAATGAAAAGGGATTCTAGTCAAGACCTACATTATGAGGGACCTCGGAGCAGAGACAAAAAAGTGAGGGCCACATTTGAAGCCATTTGAAGGACCTGGGTAAATGAATTAATTGTGGATGGGTGAATAACATTATAGAGGGGGGACCTTGGGCCCACTTGTCAACCTTGGAAATTGTTCCTGAATAGAGCATGTGTTACAGATCTGAAAACACTGACCATGATGTCAAATGTACTCACCACCATTACATATTTACAGGTGATATGAAGAAAGGTGATCTTTCTTCAGAATCTTGAATCTTGCAGTGTCATCGTGCCGACCTGAGAGAACCAAGGGTGGATGGATGGATGATGGATGAATGAACAGGGGATGAATGGATGCAATATCAGATGGATGGAACAAACAAATTGTCACTCCAATTAAAATAAATGAAAATATCTAATTTCCCTCTGGTAGATTGGATTTATAATGGTTTGTTGCCTAGTTACCTTTCATTGCCGTGCTCATTTTGAAATGATTAGCATGAAGACATTAATAAATAAATCGATGGGAGTGGACAATTTCATTCAGATGTGATGCCAGCCCTAATTGTTTTCAAGGGAGAAATAGACTGAAGTCCTTCTGGGTATCACAGTTATTAATGTTGCTCTTCAGAGAAATTAGAGTAGAAGCTTAAGAAATGTCAATTTGCAGACTTATGTAATATAGGATGTCCATACTATGCTTCTTTTTATTTAGTTTTGTCATTTGTTCAGGTACATAAACAATAGCTGTTTCCCATCCAGCCTCCCCATCCAAAGAAAGATACCCACCCCATCCCACCCCACCCAGCACTGAGGTTGCTAAT
>NC_036846.1:21070260-21139723 GCF_002910315.2 Salvelinus sp. IW2-2015
TATGTTTGTTGGCAAGTCGGTTAGTACATCTACTTTCGTGCATGACACAAGTAATTTTTCCAACAATTGTTTACAGGCAGATTATTTAATTTATAATTCACTGTATCACATTCCCACTGGGTCAGAAGTTTACATAACATCAATTAGTATTTGGTAGCATTGGCCTTAAATTGTTTAACTTGGGTCAAACGTTTCGGGTAGCTTCCACAAGCTTCCCACAATAAGTTGGGTGAATTTTGGCCCATTCCTCCTGACAGAGCTGGTGTAAATGAGTCAGGTTTGTAGGCCTTGCTCGCACACGCTTTTTCAGTTCTGCCACACATTTTCTATAGGGTTGAGGTCAGGGCTTTGTGATGGCCACTCCAATACCTTGACTTTGTTGTCCTGAAGCCATTTTGCACAACTTGGGAAGTATGCTTG
Organism: Salvelinus sp. IW2-2015; assembly: GCF_002910315.2. Lineage (NCBI taxonomy): Eukaryota > Metazoa > Chordata > Actinopteri > Salmoniformes > Salmonidae > Salvelinus > Salvelinus sp. IW2-2015. The sequence continues at coordinate 21,070,681 of NC_036846.1, forward strand.
GGGTCATTGTCCATTTGGAAGACCCATTTGCGACCAAGCTTTAACTTCCTGACTGAGGTCTTGAGATGTTGCTTCAATATATCCACATAATTTCCCTTCTCATGATGCCATCTATTTGTGAAGTGCACCAGTCCCTCCTGCAGCAAAGCACCCCACAACATGATGCTTCCACCCCCATGCTTCACAGTTGGGATGGTGTCCTTCGGCTTACAAGCTTCCCCCTTTTTCCCCAAACATAACGATGGTCATTATGGCCAAACAGTTCTATTTTTGTTTCATCAGACCAGAGGACATTTCTCCAAAAGTATGATCTTTGTCCCCATGTGCAGTTGCAAACCGTAGTCTGACGGTTATGTCTGTTTTGGAGCAGTGGCTTCTTCCTTGCTGAGCGGTCTTTCAGGTTATGTCGATATATTACTCGTTTTACTGTGGATAAGATACTTTTGTACCTGTTTCCTCCAGCATCTTCACAAGGTCTTTTGCTGTTGTTCTGGGATTGATTTGCACTTTTCGCACCAAAGTACATTCATCTCCAGAAGACAGAACGTGTCTCCTTCCTGAGCGGTATGACGGCTGCGTGGTCCCATGGTGTTTATACTTGCGTATTATTGTTGTACAGATGAACGTGGTACCTTCAGGCATTTGGAAATTGTTCCCAAGGATAAACCAGACTTGTGGAGGTCAACATTTTTTTCTGATGTCTTGGCTGATTTCTTTTGATTTTCCCACTTCTGACTTCAACTGTAATATATATATATATATATAATATATATATATATATATATATACACACAAAAACAAAAATATGGCTGATTGGAAATGGTTCAGACAATTACATTGATGGAAACCACAATCAATCTGCAAAATTAAATTTGGGGAGTTTCTCCCATTCTTCTCTGCTGTTCGTCTCAAGCTCTGTCAGGTTGGATGGGGAGCTTCGCTGCACAGATATTTTCAGGTCTCTCCAGAGATGTTTGATCGGGTTCAAGACCGGGCTCTGGCTGGGTCACTCAAGAAATTCAGGTTCTCCCACCTCCACAAAGGAACTCAAGAGCTAAAAACAAATCAAATCCAATCAAATTTATTTGTCACATGGTTAGCAGGTGTTAAGGCAAGTGTAGCGAAATGCTTGTTCTTCTAGTTCCGACCATGCAGTAATATCTAACAAGTAATATACCTAACAATTTCACAACAACTACCTTATACACACAAGTGTAAAGGAAGGAATACGAATATGTACACATAAACATATATAAATGAGTGATGGCCGAACGGCATAGGCAAGATGCAGTAGATGGTATAGAGTACAGTATATACATATGAGATGAGTAATGTAGGGTATGAAAACATATTAGTCTCACAAAGCACTTCATGATGACGGAAGTGAGTGCTACAGGGCGGTATGAGATGAGTAATGTAGGGTATGAGAACATTATATAAAGTCAGAGTGACCATCGAGTTCTTGGTCACCTCTAGGCCCTTCTCCCTCGATTTCTCAGTATGGCTTGGTGGCCAGCTCTTGGAAGAGTCTTGGTGGTTCCAAACTTCTTCCATTTAAGAATGATGGAAGCCACTCTGTTCTTGGGGACCTTCAATGCTGCAGAAATGTTTTGGTACCCTTCCCCAGAATGCCAGACAATCTTGTCTCGGAGCTCTACGGACTATGACCTCATGGCTTGATTTTTCTCTGACATAAACTGTCAACTATGGGACTTTATATAGACGTATTAAATATACTTTATAATTAGGTGTGTGCCTTTCCAAATCATGCCCAATCAATTTAATTTACTACAGGTGCACTCCAATCAAGATGTCAAAACATCTCAAAGATGATCAATGGGAACATGATGCACATCAGCTCAGTTTCAAGTCTCATAGCAAAGGGTCTGAATACTTACGTAAATAAGGTATTTCTGTTTTGAATTTTTAATATATTTGCAAACATTTCTAAAAAGCTGTTTTTGCTTTGTCATTATGGGGTATTACTGTATGTGTAGATTGTTGAGAAGAAAATAAATATTGAATCTATTTTAGAATAAGGCTGTAACGTAACAAAATGTGGAAAAAGTTAATACTTTCCAAAGGCACTGTAAAAACAAGAAGTGACGGAGTCAGTCTTTCCTCAACTCTCAGCCAAGAAAGACTGACATACAGAGTATTAATATTAGCCCTCTGATTACAATGAAGAGCAAGATGTGCCGCTCTGTTCTGGGCCAGCTGCAGCTTAATTAGGTCTTTCTTTACAGCCCAATAAACAAGATAAGGTAAAACTAGAGCCTACAGGACTTGCTTTGTGGAGTGTGGTCAAAAAAGCAGAGCATCTCTTTATTACAGACAAACCTCTCCCCAGCCACACCATGTATTACCACATTCATCTGAGATCTAGAACTTACTGAATGATTTGTACCAAATACAATTCTCTTAGTTTTAGAGATGTTCCAGTTTATTACTGACCACCCATTTCAAAACAGACTGCAAATCTTTGTTAATTACAGCTCCCCCCCCCCCCTTCTTTCAATTTCCGCCTGAAGACATACCCAAATCTAACTGCCAGGAACAAGGATATGCATATTCTTGGTACCATTTGAAAGAAAACACTCTGAAGTTTGTGTAAATGCGAATTGAATGTAGGAGAATATAACACAATAGATCTGGTTTAGATAATACAATGAAAAAACCATAAGTTTTTAATTTTTATTGTTTTATCATCATCTTTAAAATGAACAAGATAAAACAAACATTCAGATAGGAAGATGGGGACAATTTCTGTGAAAAACATAAGAGGGCAACAGTACTTGTGCAAAATTTCAGAATGATAACTTCCAAAATGAGTGTGCTACATGACATTTATCATGAAGTCACCAAGGTGTCCCACACAAGTAAACCAAATGTACCCAAGTGGCCAAATTGGTGAAGGTATACATTTTGAAACAAATAACTATATACAAAATACCAAAATGGTATTCTAACACACCCCCCCCCCCAAAAAAAAATGGAGAAGAAAATATGGGGAAAAAAATATGAAGAAAAAAATATATACATTTACAAAATAACATGGGTAACTATTTACACACTTTAAATATTTGGAAGACCCTCAGTCCTCTATCAAATCAAATCAAATTTATTTATATAGCCTTTCGTACATCAGCTAATATCTCAAAGTGCTGTACAGAAACCCAGCCTAAAACCCCAAACAGCAAGCAATGCAGGTGTAGAAGCACAGTGGCTAGGAAAGACTCCCTAGAAAGGCCAAAACCTAGGAAGAAACCTAGAGAGGAACCAGGCTATGAGGGGTGTGCCGGGTGGAGATTATAACAGAACATGGCTAAGATTTTCAAACGTTCATAGATGACCAGCAGGGTCAGACACTAATAATCACAGTGGTTGTAGAGGGTGCAACAGGACAGCACCTCAAGAGTAAATATGAACAGTTTAGGGTTCCATAGCCGCAGGCAGAACAGTTGAACCTGGAACAGCAGCACGGCCAGGTGGACTGGGGACAGCAAGGAGTCATCATGCCAGGTAGTCCTGACGCATGGTCCTAGGGCTCAGGTCCTCCGAGAGAGAGAAAGAAGAAGAGAATTAGAGAGAGCATACTTAAATTCACACAAGACACCGGATAAGACAGGAGAAGTACTCCAGATATAACAAACTGACCCTTGCCCCCCGACACATAAACTACTGCAGCATAAATACTGGAGGCTGAGAGAGGAGGGGTCAGGAGACACTGTGGCCCCATCCGATGAGACCCCCGGACAAGGCCAAACAGGAAGGATATAACCCCACCCACTTTGCCAAAGCTCTACACAATATTGTGCTGCTGATGCCAGGTGTCATAGCAGTCTCTTTCTGCTGTAAAGCAGAGGGTCACCAAGCATGTGGTGCAGGTGATGGGGGACTTCATCTTGCAAACAACACAGCGACGCCTCCATGCTGTGCYCTTTTGGCCCTTAGGCATATCCATGCCTGCAGAAATAGATTTGGGCAGATGAACACTTGTGGCTTGTGGCAGGAGCAGAAGGGACAGAGGTAGAGTGCCAAGAACGTGGTGCAGTGGTGCTGTAGCCAGCAAGCTCCTTGATGAGCAGCTCTCTGAAGGCTTTCTGTGAGAGGAAGGGCTTCCCACAGCTCTTAGCCATTTCCTTGTGTAGGATGAATGCATTCACAGCAATGTCGATGAAATGATAGAAGAAGGTCTTGTACCATTTCATCGTCTTATGGAGAACATTGTAATAGCCTATCAGCGCATCTGATAGGTCCACACCTCCCATGCTCTTGTTGTAGTCCTTTACTGCAGTTGGAATGGRGACATTTTTGGYGGTYCATGCCCCRGYASCGYCCTTCACACGYCTGAYGMYRTGATCYCCACTGAAGGACTTGTGGATTGTTGTGCACATCACCACCTCTCTGGTATCCATCCACTTTACAAACAGCAGGCCATCTTCACGGATCCATCGCATGGTCCCCCGCTCAGCCCGCTTAGGCATGTCGTTCACCTTCGTCTTCGGAAAGCCCACCCTGTTGGTACGAATGGTGCCACAAGCCCACACTTCCCGCTTCCTAAGGTCTGCAAACAGGGTAGGGCTTGTGTAGAAGTTATCCACAAACAGTTTGTAGCGCTTCCCTAGCAGTTGAAAATCCAATAACTCCATTACAGAGTCATAGCTAAGTCCCTTACCGGTAGCAAAACTGTTCTTCCCCTCATAGACAAAAAAATTGCATGTGTAGGCACACACAGAATCAGTCAACACCAACAGCTTGTAACCCCACTTGGTTGGTTTGTTCCTCATGTATTGTTTGAGGCCAATTCTGGCCTTTAAGGCTACCATCCTCTCATCTATTGACACATTCTGGGCTGGCTGAAAGTAGGTTTTGCAGGCCTCAACAATGCTGTAGTAGAGAGGTTTTATTTTGCACAGTCTATCAAACGTTGCTGTGCCTCTCTTCTTGTCATTCGCTTCATCAACCTTTGGGTCACTGATGTGAAGCACCTGTGAGAGAACCAGAAACCTTTTGCAGGACATAACAGTCATGGGGAAAGGCAGTTGGTAGAGAGATGATGTTTTCCAGTAGTCCCTCAGGCTTTTCAGCTTCACCAGCCCCATGTAGATGACCAGTGAAAGGTAGCAGAAAAAGTCTGACATGGATATGGGCTTCCATGCTACATTTTTGCCTGCTTGCTTCTTCTCCCCATACTTATTCGTGTTAGACACGAGCGAATCGACGACGGATTGGGTGAAAAACAGCTGAAAAAGCTGAAGGGGGCTGTAAGTTGCTGTCATGTTCACCTGAGGTCCTGGCTTCCTTTTCGGCCTAAAAGTTGGTTGGGGTGGCTCCACATCAATCTTCTAGGACAGTGTGCCAACGCCCTTCTGTCCCTTTGTTAGCAGGTGGCACACTTCCCCTCCTCCGCTTCTTTGTCAGTGCCTTCACACCTCTAGATGGCCCGGGAGGTGTGGAGCCAGAGACAGCAAGGGTCCAGCTGGATGAACCAGCTTCAGTGGGGGATGGACACCTTGGCACTGGGGGCTCCCATTCGGAGTCAGTGTCACTGTGAAAGAAAATGTTCATTTAGAATAGTTTCACATATGAGCCCTGTATCAACAGGTATAATAAACAGATATATAGAGTACAGGGAACATAAAGTGCTGTTCCATTTCACTTTGGCCATTGTTGTGGGCCTGCCTCAAATAGGCTATTTCATGTGGGGGAGGGGTGGAGCGGCAGACACGCGCATCTCGACCATGCTCCCTCTAATCCATAATATGTAGACTGAGTGGAGGAAGCATGGTCGCTGTGTTGAGATGTGTGGGTTTGCTGTTACATTCTACTCCATTCCATTTATATATATATATATACACACACAAACATAGGCTATGGGTCATTCACATACATACAAACATACCCCCACTCACAATGTATAGCCAATGTGTACTTTACACATTTCATTACATTTTTATATATTGCAAATAAAATGTTTTAAAAAATCACAAATAATATTTTATATTATTAATTTCAAACAACGGCATTAGCATGAGAAGAACTTACCAGTCCAAAACAATGTCCTCTCCGGTAAAAAAATTTGCTTCCATTTTGGAGTCATAGCTATGGTTGCTAACTGAATCGTCTTCCAAAAGCTATCACTATCACGATCAATTTCCTCTATAATTTTGTCTACATTCGTATACCTAGTCTTAGATTTAGCTTTCCCTGACTTATTCGCCATGATGTTCGATGTATAAACAGCTGAAGATGTGCGTTACCGAAATAGTGCTGTGCGTAACAAGCTTGGCTCCTTCCAGTATGAATCTTAAATATCTACCCAGCTAGATTTCAAGACGATCAGTGGTCATTGGGTTAAAATACAGTCAATCAACAAAACAGCGGTCATATAATTGGTTGGGTTAAAATACAGTCAATCAACAAAACAGCGGTCATATAATTGGTGCACAATGAGGTCATTATTTGTTGTCTTCCAATCAGTTTCTTTCGGTCAATACGTCCTGCGAAATGACCCATCAAGTTTGGTTGTGTTACAATAAACCAGTTGATTGCAATGAAACCAAACATGACTGGATAAAGTCACGTTTAGTTTGTGTATTTACGTCGAATGTTTCGTTCGAAAATTGAATGACACGGAATTCACGACACCAGCGGTTCACAAAATGTTTCGTGTTAGGCTATAAAAATGGATTTAACCGAACAAAATACCATTCATTGTGCAACAATGAGCCTTGGGATTGCAAACAGAGGAAAATCGTCAAAGGTAAACAATTTATTTTATTGCAATCTGTGATTTTGTTACGCCTGTGCTGGTTGAAATAGTATTTTGGTATGGGGCTCTGTCCTCAGATAATCGCATCGTATTCTTTCGCAGTAAATCCTTTTTAAAATCTGACAACGCAGTTGGATTAGCAAGATTCTAGGCTTTTGAACCATGTGAGACACTTGTATTTTCAGGAATGTTTAATATGACTATTTATGTGGCGCTCACTGTATGTTGTCAAATTTAATCCCGCTACCGGGATCCGTAGCGCAGAGAAGTTAAACTGCTCCGTTTATACCAAGTTCACTCTCCTGCGCCTGACTTCCCTGCCACCATCACGCACCCATTACACATTGTCACGCCCTGACCATAGAGAACTTTTTATTCTCTATGTTGGTTAGGTCGGGGTGTGACTAGGGTGGGTCATCTAGGTGATTATATTTCTATGTTGGCCTGGTGTGGTTCCCAATCAGAGGCAGCTGTTTATCATTGTCTCTGATTGGGGATCATATTTAGGCAGCCATTTCCCCTTTGTACTTTGTGGGATCTTGACTATGTATAGTTGCCTGTGAGCACTATAGTAACTTCACGTTTCATTTAGCGATTTATTGTTTTCTTTGAGTTTTACTTCCTAATAAAGAGGATGGAACCATACCATGCTGCATCTTGGTCCACTCATTATAACGATCGTGACACACACAGCCCATAATATAGTTTTCTGTATTAGTATTATAGCTTTTGCCCATAACACAGTTTTCTGTATTGGTAGTATAGCCACAACCCATAATATAGCTTTCTGTATTAGTAGTATAGCTTTTGCCCATAATATAGCTTTCTGTATTAGTAGTATAGTCACAGCCCATAATACAGTTTTCTGTATTAGTAGTATAGCTATAGCCCATAATATAGTTTTCTGTATTAGTAGTATAGCCATAGCCCATCATATTGTTTTCTGTATTAATAGTATAGCCATACCCCATATTATAGTTTTCTGTATTAGTAGTATAGCTATAGCCCATAATATTGTTTTCTGTATTAGTAGTATAGCTATAGCCCATAATATAGCTTTCTGTATTAGTAGTATAGCCATAGCCCGTAATACAGTTTTCTGTATTAGTAGTATAGCCATAGCACATAATATATTGTTCTGTATTAGTAGTATGGCCATAGCCCATAATATTGTTTTCTGTATTAGTAGTATAGCCATAGCCCATAATATATGCTGTATAGCCTACAATTATTTCCATGTACTGCATATCCACACTTGAATGACAAGTTCCTAGAATTTCAAAATTATCATTTACATAGCTAATATTATTTGAACGTTTTGTTACCAAACTAAATCCGCTGCAAGCTGTTGAGCATAAAGCTTTGGTAGACTGTAACAAAGGTTCTTGTTTGTGAAATGGCCTCCTTTTCTGGATGTGGAATTCTCTCTCTCTTAATTAACTGATAAATGGTGTCCCAGAAGTATGTTGTGTTTTTGCTTACAATGATATGAAACCAAGATGACACGGCCAGGATCCAGTTTGGGAAGAAATTCTGGCTTTCGAAGGTGTATGGATCTGATTGTTTTGGAAGCGTTCGTTCTGAGGGCGTTTTGGAAGCGAAGTGATAGTCTGATTTAGTCAAACCTTTGGTGTTGATTGAAGTGTTTGACCGTTGAGTGCCTGGGAGCTGACCAGAGCAAGTGGAGTCTGTGTTTGTTATGCTTCCTTTATCGGCATCATGTTTAATATTCAAAGTGTAAACAGGACGAGATGTGTGATCCATGTTCAACTTGAGGCAAATGAGCTAGGCTCCCTTGAGGGCTGAGCATGCAATGAATCCTTTCCAGCTACTACACAAACCACTTGAAACACCGAAATACACACTTATCCACACAGACACAAACACACACTGTATGAGATGAGACAACGCATGGTATTTCTAATATATGTATATATTCACAGATCCATCAACGTAGAATGGATATTCACCAACACTAATAATGAACAGCACATTAACACATTTGCACACACTATGTAACAAATATCCACACTCATTCAAATCATTATAAACACATAATAGTCATGCAAACGTACTGCTTAACACACTCAACAGAGCCTTTTGAGTGGCAGAAATCTTCTTATGACAGACAGAGATCATGTTAAAGCTGCTTTGACATGACATGCAAAAAACACACACACACAACACACACACACACACACACACACACACACACACACACACACACACACACACACACACACACCACACACACACACACACACACATCACTCACCTCACTACCACTCACTCACTAATCCTGCAGTATTTAAGGATTCCAGGTTCAACTCCATCCTTTCTCGAGAAGTGCCGTATATATCCTCTTCCTACCAACAATATCCCAAGGATAAGGATAAAAGGAAATGAAGTATAAACCCATCTTAGTTTTGAAGAATGTATCGTCATCACGAGCTTCAACATAATACTGTGGCTGTCAGACATCTGCTGAGGATAGGGTTGAGAATGGATGGATCGTGCTGTTGTTAGAGAGAGGTCCTCTGGTGAGCAAAATAGTGGTCGTCCATCTGGAAGAGCTTGGATGGATCAGGCTGTTGTAGAGGGAATGAGCATGGATGGATCAGGCTGTTAGAGGGAATGAACTTGGGTGGATCAGGCTGTTGGTAGAGGGAATGAGCTTGGATGGATCAGGCTGTTAGAGGAATGAACTTGGGTGGATCAGGCTGTTGTTAGAGAGAATGGATTGGATTGATCAGGCTGTTGTTAGAGGGAATGGACTTAGATGGATTAGGCTGTTGTTAGAGGGTTGGGTCTTGGATGGATCAGGCTGTTATTAGAGGGGATGAGCTTGGATGGATTGGGCTGTTAGAGGGAATGGACTTGGATAGAACAGGCTTTAAGAGGGAATGGACTTGGATGGATTGGGCTGTGTGTTAGAGGGTTTGTGCTTGGATGGATTGGGCTGTTGTTAGAGGGTTGGTGCTTGGATGGATCTGGCTGTTAGAGGGGTTCAGCTTGGATGGCACAGGCTGTTGTTAGAGGGTTTGTGCTTGGATGGATCGGGCTGTTGTTAGAGGGAATGTTCTTGGATGGATCGGGCTGTTGTTAGAGGGAATGTTCTTGGATGGATCGGGCTGTTGTTAGAGGGAATGTTCTTGGATGGATCGGGCTGTTGTTAGAGGGATGGACTTGGATAGAACTGGCTGTTAGAGGGAATGGACTTGGTGGATCGGGCTGTTGTTAGAGGGAACGGACTTAGATGGATCAGGCTGTTGTTAGAGGGACGGACTTAGATGGATCAGGCTGTTGTTAGAGGAACGGACTTAGATGGATCAGGCTGTTGTTAGAGGGAATGAGCTTGTGTTGTGTGTTCATTTTGGTGTGCCTAATGTGTTGGTGCTTGTCCATAACTGTATGTGTAATTGTGTGTTTGCCTAACATCATGGGACTGTGTCTACATGTTTGCTCCATGTTATTGGCTCTGTGTGTTTGTGTGTGTGTGTGTGTGTGTTGTGTGCGTTTGACAAACTTAAAAAATGACATCATGCCAATTAGCAAAGCATGTGCATTCAGTGAGACTCTCTGTGTGTTGTGTGTTGTATGTGTGTGTGTGTGTGTGTGTGTGTGTGTGTGTGTGTGTGTGTGTGTGTGTGTGTGTGTGTGTGTGTGTGTGTGTGTGTGTGTGTGTGTGTGTGTGTGTGTGTGTGTGTGTGTGTGTGTGTGTGTGTGTGTGTGTGTGTGTGTGTGTGTGTGTGTGTGTGTGCTGTGTGTGTGTGTGTTTTTGTGTGCTTAAAGGAGCCTGTATGGAGGAATGAGCAGGCCATGTCAGCAGTAACGATGGATATTGTTCAGTGCCATCTGTCACCTAATTAGAGTGACAAGGCCACAGGGGACATTGACAAGGCCACAGGGGACAGCAACGAGGTGGAACAAGCAAACACAACCACAACAACAATACCCCCACTGCAAACACAACTACAAACACCATACAAACTATTAAAGATGTTCATTGTGGATTAAACCAGTTCTTGTTCTACAAAACCAGACGCTAACATGCTACGTTGTAAGTATGGCCCCACCAAAATTAAACATTTACGTTGTTGACAATTCTACACAGGTATCATTAATAATCAGTTGATCATTTACCAATCCTAATCGACCCAAACAATGAAAGCATCTTACACTGCGTGAGAAGCTACCCACGTCTTGCTGACAACTCGGCCTGGAAATCTCGTTGCTGAAATCACAGTGTCCCTCCGCCCATCTTTAGTAAATGATTTCAGATATTACCATTGAAGTCTACTATTCTTACAGTTCTTACTATCCAATATAGTGTTACCAAAAGTTTCATTGAAAACAACACATGACCCAATCCAGATATAAACTCACATCTGCAATAGTCCCCAGGATGTAGTGCATGTTGGAAGTCTTGAGTAGCTTCCTGTATCGATCTGCTGGCATGGTTACACACATTGTGAAAAGGAAGTAAATTGAGTAGCTTCCTGTATCGATCTGTTGGCATATTACATACATTGTGAAAAGGAAATAAATGCCTTCTGTGGAATAGTTATTGAATGGAATAATGGAACAGTTATTGAATGGAATAATGGAATAGTTATTGAATCTACTGATACATCTAATGATACAACAGTAACTTTTCCACCAGCATAGTCATTGTCTTGTTGGTAAACCCATATGACTTACACGCAACGTATGTGTAGGAAGTGTTTGATAGCTTTAACACATTTTACATTTCAACATTGGTCAAATAATCAATGGAGGCAGGGAGGCTGTGATGATCATGATAGTAGGTTGTTTTATGTTTTAGTTGATCTATGAATATTGATTGACAAATTGATGTTGGACAAATTGAAAACCTCAACTGAGGAGTGTGAAGAACAGCCAAAGTATTGTAACCAAAGGAATAATACAACAATTGAATGGAAGCAATGTTTTCTCAATTGTAGCCTGTAAGTGCAGTGTCCCATCTTATTCATTATACTGTGGTAACCTTAACCCAATGCCTACCAACCTCATCAAGAGAGTTCCGATCTTCTGGCGTAACAGCCAAGGTGTTGGATTGAGAGTCTGTAGACTTTATGATCTGAGCTACCCCCAAAATCAACTGCAATACATATCCACACAACAAAGAAATGAGCGATAACACTATACAAGAATAAAGAGTGCTTACTGTATGTATTATATGTAAAAAACAAACTAAACAGTAGCTTAGAACAGCAAATAAAGATTACTACATTTTCTCCATATGAAGACAGAATAAAAATGTAAATCGAAACCATCGCGTCGTATTCTCAAGACTTTATTGATTCCGGTCACAGATGCATTTCATATGAACTTGGATCGCCGCCCCCCTGGGAGATTCTACATCATCATCATTCGCTGATTAGAGAATCAATCAGTCAATATGATCAAGCGGAGTGCTGCACATAGCACAGGCGCTCTATGTAAACGCTCCGTATAATGGCTTTTCTCCAGGAACACTGCAGATTTATTTAGTGCTAAAGCATGAGTGACAGTGCCATGGCGAGTGATGAAGTGAGGGGCTCTCTGGGTTGTAAACATAGGCATAGTAAATGGTTCTGCCTGATGGAGTGAAGGGCTCTCTGGGTTGTAAACATAGACATAGTAAATGGTTCTGCCTGATGGAGTTTTTCCTGCGGGATGGGGCCCCGGGTAAGATACATGCATTTAATCTCTAATGGTGTCCTCTCAGCCATCTTCTACAGGAGCTATGATGCTCTACTGATTCAGGGGAACGTCCATCATCATCTGACCCCAGCCAGTGCAGGGCAAGGGTGAATACACACTGGTGAATACTCACGCAACATAGGCATAAATGAAAATACACACAGATTCATATGTTTTCACATTTGGGAATACAAATGCTTGAGCACACAACAGATGGGTTGAAATAGTATTTGTTAAGCAATGGAGCCAATAGAATAGTCAAAAAAGTGCAAAACCTGCCCATCTGACACTCCGTGCAGGCTCAATCCAATGTTCAAAGAAAGAAAATAAATACTATCTGAACCCACTCACCAAGAACATGCAGTATAATCTGTTGGGGAAGAGAGTGCCCCTTTGTCTCCTCTCCCTCTCGTTCTCTCCCTTCTTCAGCATCGGGAGAAGGGAGAGAAAGCAGTTTCTCAGATGTCTCCAAGTCTGCTCAAGTGGCAATCAACTTTAATTACTAATAGGGGACTGAGTGGCACAATGATATTCCCTCCCTCTCCCCCTCCATTTCTCTCCCCCTCTCGCTCAGAAAAAAAACAGCCTTGTTACAGTAGGCCTCCTCGATCAGCTCACATCGGAATGCACCAAACCTTGTCTTGCGTGCCATGTTTCCCCCTCGCTTTCTTCGATAAATTTAAGTGGTTTGAAATCCAAATAATAATAATAAAATAGAGGCTGGCAGAGTGTCATAACAGGAGCCTCTTTTTTGAAATGGAAAAGATGTGACGTTAATTTAGAATTCCTTTGGCTGACCTGACAGGGCATTCCTCAAGAAGACAAATGGATAATGGCTTCTGCCTGCCACTTGAAAGATATTACACAAGCCAGGGAAAGCCTATTCGCATCAATCTCTCGCCCCCGCCCAGAGGCACTTCCAAAGGAGACTTTTCTTAGCTTCCTGGGATTTTTATGGCCCAAAGTTCTATTCATTGCCCACTGTTAGAATGTTTGTAACTACGGCACTCGATGTGTGTGTGGGAATGAGAGAGAGAGAGGGGGTTGGGAGTAAGTGTGTGTGCTCATATGTGTAGGATAGATGGTTGTTTTCAAATGTTTCATTAACTTCATTGGGATAGGGGGCAGTATTTTCATGTCCGGATGAAAAGCGTGCCCAAAGTAAACTGCCTGTTTCTCAGGCCCAGAAGCTAGGATATGCATTTAGTTTGTAGATTTAGATAGAAAACCCTGTAAAGTTTCTAAAACGGTTAAAACAATGTCTGTGAGTATAACATAACTTATTTGGCAGGCGAAACCCCGAGGACAAACCATCCAGGAATAATGTTTTTTGAGGTCACTGTGTTTTCAATTTTTTTTCTATGGGAAACTATATTTATGAGGAACCTGGTGGTAGTTCCTATGGCTTCCACTAGATGTCACCAGTCTTGAGAAATTGGTTGATATTTTTCTATTGAGAAATTAAGAAGTAGGGCTGTTCATTGTGAGTGTCAAGCCAAGTGGACTCTTCTATTTGGTGCACGTGACCAGGAGCTCGCTCCACGTTGTTTTTATCCGCTATTGGACATAGTATATTCCGTCTTAAATTTTATCGATTATTTACATTTTAGGATATCTAAGGTTGGATTTGGAAAGTTGTTTGAAATGTTTGGACCAAGTTTACAGGTAACTTATTAGATACTTTGTAGTCATGTTGGGCTAGTTAGAACCGGTGCATTTCTGAATCAAACGCTCCAAATAAATTTACATTTTGGGGATATAAAGAAGGAATTTATCGAACAAAAGGACCATTTGTGATGTTTCTGGGACGTTTTGGACAACAGAAGAAGATCTTCAAAGGTAAGGCATGAATTATATCGTTATTTCTGACTTTTGTGTCGCACCTGCCTGGTTGAAATATGTTTTTCATGTGTTGATATGCGGGGCGCTGTCCTCAGATAATCGCATGGTTTGCTTTCGCCGTAAAGCCTTTTTGAAATATGACATGGCGGCTGGATGCTAGGGGTTTCGATTGCCATTTCAAAAAGTGAGGGAGAACATGAACAGCCTTGTCTAGTTCCCATTAAATAAAATTCCAGTTGAAGAAAATTTAAAAAAACAAATTCATTGATGTTACTTTCTAATTCTTACATTAGCATTTTTTATTAAATCCTAAATTCACTGAATTTAAATGGATTTAACTCCAATGCTGGTGAGAAATTCTCAGGCGAGACAGCTGCCCCTCGTTGGTCTAGTAGGTAGGGGTCGTGAAATCATTAAACAGACACATTTATTGAGTCCATCTTTCCAACTTCTCACCTGGAACAAAGGGAGAGTCAGGGGGGAAGTGCTGAATAGACTGTCTGTATAGTTAATGTTTAGGTTCAATTAGGTGGTTAACTTCTTTCGGATCAGTGAGACGCTAGCATGTCACATCACCTTGGAATAATTGTAACTACTGTATAAAGACATTTTTATCAATAATCTTTAAGTAAGAACATTTCAAACGGTTGGCTTTACCAATAAACCTGCCCTCTTTCTCTAGCACTCTACTCATGGTGCAGCAATCACGCACAATAATGAAGTCCTTTTTGCTCTATCTAGTTATAGACAGTAGACTAGAAAGAAAGGAAATTGTTACTGACTTTGCCCACAAAATTACAGACGCTCCTTTATCTCCAATCCCTTGAAAATTATGTTTTTACATTTCCATCACCATTCTGATCTAAACGACTCAGCTCAGAACTTGCCCACAAGTCATTGCCTGTTGATGACTTCAGGACTTATTCATATGAATATGTTCCTGTCAGACCCTTTCATCAACTGTTCTATGTGCATGTATTACCTTCATTTCCAGGTCTTATCCCACTCTGCATGTAATACTCCAGCTCTGTGTTTGTATTTATGGTAAGTGTCTGTCCACTCAGCTCAGAACCCATGGTGGTAATTGAGTTCTGCTGACTTGAAATGCAGTGCAGTGTTGGAATGACACTGTCAACAAGTTTAGACCTGAAATTGTAATTGGTATATTCATGTGGTGTCATTTTCCTTTTTACCCTATTGAGTGGCTCTGAAAGCGTATTCGTCATAAGCATTCCACTTGCACATTCTTCAAAGCTCACTGATGCATTCTCTCTCTCTAATGATCTCTCTCATATTCCCTCCATTTATCTGCCTGTCTGTCGTCTGTCGGTCAGTCTGTCGGTCTGTTCTTCTCCTTCTATTTCAACTATCTCTATTTGTGTCTGTCTGAGTGACTCTCTCTCTCTCTCTCTCTCTATTCACTCACTCCTCTTCCTGACCCTTGTGTATTTACCCTAATGACTCCCCCGATGTTGTTTTAGTGCGTTCAGTGACAGGTCAGCCGTGTGGTTGGTGGGGACTCTATGAATAATGAACTGTAATCCGGGGGTGGTCATTGTGTGTGGCAGGACAGAGTTATGACAGTGACTGAGCTCATAATTCCGTCCCTAAAGACTCAACGACCACCGTCTGCCGGCTATACAGATCTCATAAAGCAAAGTCCACAAGGCACTCTCCTTTATCTTCCTGACTAAAGAGTAAATGAAGGATTTAAGAAAAAGGTAGAAGAAGAAAACAAAAGTAAAAATGAGAAAAAAAAGTCTGTGTTGGTGGAATTTGGTAAAGTAGCTTGTACTATCGGATGGAACCTACTTTATATTTCAGCTGTGGGGATTGATTCCCCCGGTCCCTTTTTCTCCGGCGGAAGCACATTGGAAATCTCCTTGCAACCAATTACAGCAAGCTGGCCTTGGCTGAAAATAGCGTCACCGGACGCTAAATGGTGGAGCTAAGCTTATTTCAGTAAATGACCCCCCTCTATATCTCCTGAGGCGGGGCCACAATATTAATCAGTATGGACAGGGGTGTTACTCAGCATGATAAAAATGAACAAAGCCCTCCTATAGCCTTGGCCCTACTATAGCATTGGCCCTCCTATAGCCTTGGCCCTCCTATAGCCTTGGCCCTCCTATAGCCTTGGCCCTCCTATAGCTTTGGCCCTCCTATAGCCTTGGCCCTCCTATAGCCTTGGCCCTCCTATAGCCTTGGCCCTCCTATAGCCTAGATTTTTGGGGGCTGGGGCTATTAGGGAAGATTATGTTGGAGTTCAGATCAGCTCATGACACAAGGAGTGGAGGTGGGGAACAAAGCAAGGTAGTATATGTTCATATTGGGTGGTGCAGTGAGAAAGTTGAAAGAGGACTAAGAGTTACTCAGATGATGAAAGAAATAAAGAAAGAAAGAAAGAAGGAAAGAAAGAAGGAAAGAAAGAAAGAAAGATAGAAAAGGATTTAAAGAAATTAAGAATGGAAAGAAAAGAAAGAAAGAGAAAAGAAAGAAAGAACCTGCCAAATCAATTTGTCAACAGCTGGAAAAACAAACTGTGCCCACATAAATGTTTCCATTCAACACTATTCCAAGTGTTTGCGATACACAACATTCACAACTGTCCAATTATATCACTCGGCTATGACAGTTCTATCAAAATGGAGCCTCTCACAGTTTAACGCTGCGCCAAAGTGTTTTGTTTATTTGTTTGTGAGTTAGTTGGTTTGTTTTTCTCTTACGAGAGGCAGGGAGTGTGGAGCCTGTGTCTCTGACTCTAGCAGCTGTGACATATCGCTACAGATAAATCACTCGCCTGTTTTCCACTCGCTGAGATGTTGCGTTGCGCCACATCCACATCACACAGCATAGCAGATAGCCCCTGTGCGTTATTCAGGATATAGTCTGTCAGTTGCACAGAGGCAGATGTCGAGCTAGAGAGGCAAAGCAAACAGCACATCAGAAAACATAAGGTGCTGACTTCTCATTCAGGGCAAACAGTGAAGTCGGGAACTGTTGTTGGGCTTGAATTATGCAGAAACACCTCCCTCCTCTACTCTACTCAAGTTTCCCTGTACAGCACAATCTGGTCTTCCCACTCTGCCATAAGTAATCGGAGTGAGCGAGACAAGAACTAAGTATCAATGGCTAAATCTAAGTGGAAATCTCTGGCTCTAATTTCTTGTACTGCATGTGTCTGCTGAGAATGCAATAACAATAGATGTTACCTTCCTTAGGGCACCTCCAAATCAAAGTGCATGAACGTCTGACGCAGTGGTGTGGTGGACTGGGGAGAAATGATTTGGTCGTAACGCTGTTCAACCTTTTTATTTGGTTGGTGGATATGTCTTTACAACTTTTCTGATGGACAGCGCAACACCCCATTATGCCATCCCCCAACGCACTGCTCCCATTGAAAACCATTGAGTTGCTGCATTTTTTACACATTCCTTTGTCTGGTTATAAAGCGACCTTAGGGTGGCATGGATGACATGGCATGGGTGTTGCGGAGAAGCCAGCTGGGGAGAGGTGGGTGATAGGGATATAGAGAAATAGAGTGTGTGAGTGTGTGAGTGAGTGAGTGAGTGAGTGAGTGAGTGAGTGAGTGAGTGAGTGAGTGAGTGGTTGAGTGAGTGAGTGAGTGAGTGAGTGAGTGAGTGAGTGAGTGAGTGAGTGAGTGAGTGTGAGTGAGTGAGTGAGTGAGTGAGTGAGTGAGTGAGTGAGTGAGTGAGTGAGTGAGTGAGTGACTATCTATTCTCTACCCTTCTCCAGAACAGTGTTTAGCCCTTTCCGCTCCAACCCATAATCTGGTTGAACTGCACCATTTGGTAACTAATAAGTGCATACATTGGAACGCAGTGGCTGTAAAATAACTTGCTATACATGATATCAGAGCTCATTGTCTCAGCTTTCAAGCTTTGTATGGGATTCAACTGACAAACAACAAGAAGTTGCCCCATCCTTTCTTTCAATGGGGTTAAGTTTGGATTATAATCAACATGGCTTTGATGTCATACAAGCACAATACACACGTCCAAATGCTCTTCAAATGTCCATGTAACAAAACAAAACAACAAATCATGTCATTTTCAAAATGTATGATCGCTATATTTAATGTAACGTGGCAAGGATAACATGGTGTCATACCCCTGGTAGTTCTAAACAGAAAAAGCCTATGGAACACTCATCTGAATGTACTGATGAATTTCTCTGAGCACAAAAACGTCACTATGTTTCTCTTAAGTGCTTTGTGAAAGCTAGGAGAGCTCATAAAATACCATATAGTTGAGGCTCTTTCCTTGCATCATAGAAGTCTATTAAAATGTATCATGAAATGTCACACTTTGGTGCCGTGTGGCCACTTGGACAGACAAGTTAGTCTTCTCACTCAAACCCTTGTCATTGTTTTCTTCTTATGTTGCACCTAAAACACATTTTGCTTGAAAATTCTTATGTTCCTGAATGAACCCAGAGTATTTGTAGATTTTGTTATCAAGAACTGCTGTGAAAGGTACAGTAAATGTAAATTGCAGATAAAATCAACAGTGTAATGTTTGGATTCGGCCTTATGTCAGGTGAACTGCTGTGTCCTCACCTTTAGTCTGATAATTTCCCCATAATCTCCAAACTGTTTCCCTTTCAAATGCAACCATGGTTATGCATATACTTCTCATATTTCTTCTGTTAGAAACATTTAAATGTGTTCTTATCCATATAGGCCAATTCCCCTGAGTGGGTTAAAAGCATTGGTTTGGTGGTATGGCTGGGGGGACGTTCCACCATGTTGCTTACACCAGTCCATTCCTTGTAGATCCATGAGGGGGAGTAGAGAATCGTAACATAGCCAGTGGGTGAGTGAGTGAGTGAGTGTGCATGTGCAGTAGAGGTGTGCCAGATTCGAGACACATCTGACACAGACATCTGACACAGGCATCTCACTCTGACTGAAAGATGCTCATCGTTCCTCCTTCTCCCTTTTATCTATCCCTCTGCTCCGCACTCTCCCGTTCTTTCTGTTTTCCTCACTCTGCCTCGTCTGCTGCGTTTGGTAGCAGCTGTCGCTAGCAACGAGTAGGACAGGATCAAGGCTGTGGTGCAGGAAAATCGATGTGGCAAGAGAAGGAGGAAACATGGTGGTAGCAGGGTTTTAACAGAGTGATAACAGGGTGGTACAGAGTGGAAACAGGGTGGTAACAGAGTGGTACCAGGGTGGTAACACAGTGGTAGCGGGGTGGTAACACAATGGTAACAGGGTGGTAACAGAGTGGTAGCAGGGTGGTAACAGAGTGGTAACAGGGTGGTAACAGAGTGGTAGCAGGGTGGTAACAGAGTGGTAGCGGGGTGGTAACACAGTGGTAGCAGGGTGGTAACACAATGGTAACAGGGTGGTAACAGAGTGGTAGCAGAGTGGTAACACAGTGGTAACAAGGTGGTAACAGAGTGCTAAGAGGGTGGTAACAGAGTATTAGCAGGGTGGTAACAGAGAGATAACAGGGTGGTAACAGAGTGCTAAGAGGGTGGTAACAGACTGGTAGTAGGGTGGTAAAACAGTGGTAGCAGTGTGATAACACAGTGGGAACAGGGTGGGAACCCCATATAGCATATAAACTCATATTATTTATTTGTTTTTACAGGAAATTAGCTTCATGGCATTATGTGTAGAATAGCAGGAAATTAGCGGGGTTTCTTGAAAGCCAGGATAATACTTGACAAGTATGAAAATGTTGCTGAAAATGTTTAATTTTGTTGCATTATTTGACCTTAAAAATGTATTTTACAAGGGAAAGGATTTGTTTGGGGACTTTTCAGAACACTTGTTGGCTCTATGGCTGGAAATGCCCTTGTCCGGAACAAAATGTCTCAATATAAAACTCAAAATATTTTTTTAATAGATATTAACTGAAAAATGATTGTATGTAGTTTCTTGCAACAACCCTCTGTGAAATTTAAAATGATATTCATCTAAAAAACTTTGATTCATAAAAGATGTGTCCAGCGATTTGGTGAACTCGGTCAGATTAGTCTAAAATCCTAAATGAACAAGGCTGGAGCAGGGTCAGCTATACTATAAGGACCCCTTATTCCTCTCCTTATTCCATGTAGTGCAACAAGACCATTCATGGTCTGGAAAGTTCTCTACTTTCGATAGATTTAAACAAACAATATTGGAATCACCATGGTCACAACCATAAACTGTCAACTAAAATAGAAAGTACATTTTGGTTCAAATATGTTACATTTAATTAGATTTTAGCGTCATAAAGTATCAGAGGAAAAATGCTATTGCTACTGTATACCACTTGAATGAAGAAGAACATAAAACATGTTGTCAACTCTGTAAAAAATTATTCTGTCAGAGTGCTGAAAGATCTGATAGAATGTTTATGCTTTAATTGGAGTTTTTCAAATTACTCGTTTTCCATATTTTACAAATGCTTGTATTTAACTTTTATTTTTTAAGTGAAAATATGTCTGTTTTGATTATCTGTTTTCAACTCTGTCAGTGGCTTGTCGACTCAGTCACTGATAGCTAACCTCCTTATGATCCATTTTATTGTCAATATTATGAAGATAATATTGCAATCACTGTTCTACAACATATGCTTAAACAATTGAAGTATTTTCTGTGCTAGACCAAAGTGATGTGTGCTTTATAAATGCAGTTTTATGTTCTAAATCTAGAAAAACATGCCAAAATGCTAACAAAATTATCCATGGAGCATGTAATAGTGCTTTAAAACAAAACCAAAAGTAATTTGGAGATTTGTGTTACATATTTGAATAATCTAATGTTATAATTTAATAATCAAGACAGTTAAACACTTGTTGGACAATAATTGTAAAAATGAAATGCCTTTTATGGTGTCTGACGGAGTTGACATGAATCCATTTAGTTGCATTTTATGAAAAAATAAAACAAATTATGTGGTTGTTCCTTTGCATAATGTGATAGCTGATACCTTGGTCTATCAAAATATATATTTCAATAGTGTTAATATTAAGACAAATATTTGTGGAAAAATAGTCCCATCTTTCAAGAACAGCAACATTTTCTCTCAGCCTCATGGCACAATTTGTAAAAAAGCATGACATTAACTACAAAACGTTTTATCTTTGCCCCATGGCAAAAAATATATATATTAAAGATATATATACAGTGGGGAGAACAAGTATTTGATACACTGCCGATTTTGCAGGTTTTCCTACTTAGAAAGCATGTAGAGGTCTGTAATTTTTATCATAGGTACACTTCAACTGTGAGAGACGGAATCTAAAATTCAGAAAATCACATTGTATGATTTTTAAGTAATTCATTAGCATTTTCTTGCATGACATAAGAATTTGATACATCAGAAAAGCAGAACTTAATATTTGGTACAGAAACCTTTGTTTGCAATTACAGAGATCATACGTTTCCTGTAGTTCTTGACCAGGTTTGCACACACTGTAGCAGGGATTTTGGCCCACTCCTCCGTACAGACCTTCTCCAGATCCTTCAGGTTTCGGGACTGTCGCTGGGTAATACGGACCCTCAGCTCCCTCCAAAAGATTTTCTATTGGGTTCAGGTATGGAGACTGGCTAGGCCACTCCAGGACCTTGAGATGCTTCTTATGGAGCCACTCCTTAGTTGCCCTGGCTGTGTGTTTCGGGTCGTTGTCATGCTGGAAGACCCAGCCACGACCCATCTTCAATGCTCTTACTGAGGGAAGGAGGTTGTTGGCCAAGATCTCGCGATACATGGACCCATCCATCCTCCCCTCAATACGGTGAAGTCGTCCTGTCCCCTTTGCAGAAAAGCATCCCCAAAGAATGATGTTTCCACCTCCATACTTCACGGTTGGGATGGTGTTCTTGGGGTTGTGCTCATCCTTCTTCTTCCTCCAAACACGGCGAGTGGAGTTTAGACCAAAAAGCTCTATTTTTGTCTCAGACCACATGGCCTTCTCCCATTCCTCCTCTGGATCATCCAGATGGTCATTGGCAAACTTCAGACGGGCCTGGACATGCGCTGGTTTGAGCAGGGGGACCTTGCGTGCGCTGCAGGATTTTAATCCATGACGGCGTAGTGTGTTACTAATGGTTTTCTTTGAGACTGTGGTCCCAGCTCTCTTCAGGTCATTGACCAGGTCCTGCCGTGTAGTTCTGGGCTGATCCCTCACCTTCCTCATGATCATTGATGCCCCACGAGGTGAGATCTTGCATGGAGCCCCAGACCGAGGGTGATTGACCGTCATCTTGAACTTCTTCCATTTTCTAATAATTGCGCCAACAGTTGTTGCCTTCTCACCAAGCTGATGGCCTATTGTTCTGTAGCCCATCCCAGCCTTGTGCAGGTCTACAATTTAACCCTGATGTCCTTACACAGCTCTCTGGTCTTGGCCATTGTGGAGAGGTCGGAGTCTGTTTGATTGAGTGTGTGGACAGGTGTCTTTTATACAGGTAACGAGTTCAAACAGGTGCAGTTAATACATATAATGAGTGGAGAACAGGAGGGTTCTTAAAGAAAAACTAACAGGTCTGTGAGAGCCGGAATTCTTACTGGTTGGTAGGTGATCAAATACTTATGTCATGCAATAAAATGCAAATTAATTACTTAAAAATCATACAATGTGATTTTCTGGATTTTTTAGATTCCGTCTCTCACAGTTGAAGTGTACCTATGCTAAAAATTACAGACCTCTACATGCTTTGTAAGTAGGAAAACCTGCAAAATCGGCAGTGTATCAAATACTTGTTCTCCCCACTATATATATATATATATATATTATATATATATATATATATATATATATATATATATATATATACAGTGCCGGCAGAAAGTATTCATACCCCTTGACTTATTCCACATTTTGCTGTGTTACAGACTGAATTACAAATGGATTAAAACATATATTTTTTTCTCAACCATCTACACATAATACCCCATAATGAAAATGAAATACAGAAATATCTAATTTACATACGTATTCACATGCCTGAGTCAATGCTTTGTAGAACAGCTTTGGCAGCGATTACAGCTGTGAGTATTTCTCTAAGAGCTTTCCACACCTGGATTGTGTAACATTTTTCCCGTTATTCAAGCTCTGTCAAATTGGTTGTTGATTATTGCTAGACAACCATTTTCTAGGCTTGCCATAGATTTCCAAGTAGATTTAAGTCAAAACTGTAACTCGGCACTCAGGAACATTCATTGTCTTCTTGGTAAGCAACTCCATTGTAGATTTGACTTTGTGTTTTAGGTTTGTTCTGCTGAAAGGTGAATCCATCTGGTGTCTGGTGGAAAAACCTGAGCCAGGTTTTCCTCTAGGATTTTTCCAGTCTTTCAATGGAAAGAAAACCTCCCTGGTCTTTGTGATTGAATCTGTGTTTGAAATTCACTGCTCGGAAGAGGGACCTTACAGATAATTGTATGTGTTGGGTGTAGAGATGAGGTAGTCATAAAGAAATCCTGTCAAACACTATTATTGCACACAGAGTGAGTCCCTGCAACTTATTATGTGACTTGTTAAATTAACTTCTCACGAGTCAGCAACCCTGATCCGGTAGCAACCCCCAACTCACCCCACTGATTAGCAAGCTAGCATAGCGTCACAAGTAACTTGTAGCATCTAAATATCATTAAATCACAAGTCCAAGAACACCAGATGAAAGATACAGGTCTTGTGAATAAAGCCACCATTTCAGATTTTTAAAATGTTTTACAGGGAAGACAGAATATGTAAATCTATTAGCTAACCACGTTAGCGGAGGACACGATATTTTTACCAGGCAGATTCGGCTAGGCGCCACGTCCAGTTCACATGCACAACAGATATGATATAAAATCGTAAATTGGGTCTTACTATGGCTGATCTTTCATCAGAATGTTGATCAAAGTGTCCTTTGTCAAGATGAGTCGTTGGTTCCGTTCAGAATTCTTCCTTGCCCACTCCATTTAGCACAGGTACCGGTCGAGTGGCACGAATTTCTCAAACGTAAATACAATCCGACAACGGTACACCGAAAAACTCCCGGAAAAATTCAAATATCTGATTAAACTATATTGAAAAAACATACATTACGATGATATGGTCACATGTATCAAACAAAATTCGACACGGAGATAGTTTGCATACATAACGCCAGCAAAACAGTACACCAACGCAGCTCAAATTGGAAAATTAAGATGTCCGGAAGTTGTCGGTCACGCCAAAGAAATGGGTCCTATTTCACGTCAGTCCCAGATAAACAAAGAATTTCTCCTCTGACGTCATCTGACAACCAGAGGAAGGCGAATGTGGTGTGTTTCTGGTCATAGGGGGCACGACCATATATAGGCAGAGCTTTGAAGCCAGCATAACACATCTTGATTTTATGTTCTTGGTCATGGAAAGTGCTGTTGAATGACTTCTGTATCACTCAGAGACAAAATTGAAACGGATTTAGAAACTAGGGATTGTTTTCTTTCCAATGGTATGATTCATATGCATATAGTAAGAGCAATCTTGAATAAGAGGCAGTTTAATCTGTAGAGCAAATTATGCTAATGCGAAAATATTACCCCCTGTATTCTCAAGAGGTTTTAAGCACATTTTTACTCCTGAACTTATTTAGGCTTGCCATAAGGAATGGGTTGAATAGTTATTGATTCAAGACATTTAAGCTTTTCTTTTTTTTTTATTAATCAATATGTAAAAATCTACGTGAAACTGCACTATGACACTGTAACTCATTAAAACTCAGACCATTGGCTTGCATACAGTACCTTGCGAAAGTATTCACCCCCTTGGCATTTTTCCTATTTTGTTGCCTTACAACCTGGAATTAAAATGGATTTTTGGGGGTTTGTATCATTTGATTTATACAACATGCCTACCACTTTGAGGATGCTAAACTTTTTTATTGTGAAACAAACAAGAAATGAGACACAAAACAGAAAACTTGAGCGTGCATAGATATTCACCCCCACCCCCCAAGTCAGTACTTTGTAGAGCCACCTTTTGCAGCAATTACAGCTACAAGTCTCTTGGGATTGTCTCTACAAGCTTGGCACATCTAGCCACTGGGATTTTTGCCCATTCTTCAAGGCAAAACTGCTCCATCTCCTTCAAGTTGGATGGGTTCCTGCTGCTGCTACAGCAATCTTTAAGTCATACCACAGATACCACAGATTCTCAATTGGATTTAGGTCTGGACTTTGACGAGGCCAGTCCAAGAGATTTACATGTTTCCCTTAAAACACTCGAGTGTTCCTTTAGCAGTATGCTTAGGGTCATTGTCCTGCTGGAAGGTGAACCTCCATCCCAGTCTCGACACTCTAGAAGACTAAAACAGGTTTCCCTCAAGGATTTCCCTGTTTTTACGCCATCCATCATTCCTTCAATTCTGACCAGTTTCCTAGTCCCTGCTGATGAAAAACATCCCCATAGCATGATACTGCCACCACAATGCTTCATTGTGGGGATGGTGTGCTCGGGGTGATGCGAAGTGGTTGGGTTTGTGCCAGACATAGTGTTTTTCTTGATGGCCAAAAAGCTAAATTTTTGTCTCATCTGACCAGAGTACCTTCTTCCATATGTTTGGGGAGTCTCCCACATGCCTTTTGGCAAACACCAAATGTGTTTGCTTATTTTTTTCTTTAAGCAATGGATTTTTTTCTGGCCACTCTTCCATAAAGCCCAGCTCTGTGGATTGTACGGCTTAAAGTGGTCCTATGGACAGATACTCCAATCTCTGCTGTGGAGCTTTGCAGCTCCTTCAGGGTTATCTTTGGTCTCTTTGTTGCCTCTCTGATTAATGCCCTCCTTGCCTGGTCCGAGTTTTGGTGGACGGCCCTCTCTTGGCAGGTTTGTTGTGGTACCCTATTTTTTAATAATGGATTTAATGGTGCTCCGCGGGATGTTCAAAGTTTCAAAAAAAGTTATAACCCAAGCCTGATCTATACTTCTCTACAACTTTGTCCCTGACCTGTTTTTAGAGCTCCTTGGTCTTCATGGTGCCACTTGCTTGGTGGTGCCCCTTGCTTAGTGGTGTTGCAGACTTCAGAACAGGTGTACATTTACTGAGATCATGTGACACTTAGATTGCACACAGGTGGACTTTATTTAATTAATTATGAGACTTCTGAAGGTAATTGGTGGCACCAGATCTTATCTGGGGGCTTTATAGCAAAGCGGGTGATAAATATGCACGCACCACTTTTCCGTTTTACATTTTGTAGAATTTTTGGAGACAAGTATTTTTTTTTCATTTCACTTCACCAATTTGGACTATTTTGTGTATGTCGTGAAATCCAAATAAAAATCAATTTAAATGACAGGTTGTAATGCAACAAAATAGTAAAAATGCCAAGGGAGGTGAATACTTTTGCAAGGCACTGTACGTACCAAAACACAACTATTTTTTCATTAAACTAAAGTCACAGAGCAATGCACTGAGAGCCTGTGGAAGTGACACAGACGTTTGTAATTAGTTACTTTTGGGCCATATTTCAGCAGAAGCGGTTGAGAAGTCAGTTATTAAATATGCATGGCACCATAATGAAGAAACATCCTTAATTAAATGAGAGTAATTCTGTGTTATTCCACTGGAATAGGAGCATGAATTCTTAATGGTTGGCATGGTAGCAATCAATATGGCATCTTTGCGTCTATTCAAATCACACCTCCTCTGCATGCTGCTGTCACGGCTGTTGAAAGAGGAGGACCAAGGTGCAGCGTGGTGAGCGTACATTTTCTTTATTGAATAAAAATGACACCGAACAAAAACAACAAACACGACAAAAACAAACCGTGAAGCTACAGGCTATGTGCCCAAAACAGAAGTCAACTTCCCACAAACACAGGTGGAAAAAAGAGCTACCTAAGTATGGTTCCCAATCAGAGACAACGATAGACAGCTGTCCCTGATTGAGAACCATACCCGGCCAAAACATAGAAATAGAAAATCACAGAAACACAAAACATAGAATGCCCACCCCAACTCACGCCATGACCAACCAAAATAGAGACATAAAAAGGATCTCTAAGGTCAGGGCGTGACAGCTGATTTTATCAAATTTTTTGTCTCGTAGCCCACCACATCTCAAAATGGAATTAAGAGTAGAAAGTAGATAGTAGTTTAGGTTGCCATTTCTGTAAACAATGCCTGCAATCCCTGCTGTTTGGTTTTTACATTTGCTCAACAGGGAATGTGTTATAAATCTATTTAAAAAGACTGATATATAAGAGCGTCCACTAACTGACTAGTGACGCCAGTGTTACAGTGCTATATTTATTTTCTTTAGCAATAGCATCATCATCCTCATATGAAACATCATCATTCTCATGGGAAACATCCATCATCATCATCATCATCATTCTCATGGGAAACGTACATCATCATTATCATCATCATCATCATATGAAACATCACCACTCTCATGGGAAACATCCATCATCATCATCATCATTCTCAAGGGAAACATCCATCATCAATCTCATGGGAAACATCCATCATCATCATTCTCATTGGAAACATCCACCATCATCATCATCATCATCATCATCATTCTCATGGGAAACATCCATCATAATCATTTTCATGGGAAATATCCATCATCATCATTCTCATGGGATACATTATCATCATCATCATCATTCTCATGGAAAATATCATCACCCTTACCAGACACATATATATATACACGTAAACTCAGCAAAAAAAGAAACATCCTCTCAACTGTGTTTATTTTCAGCAAACTTAACATGTGTAAATATTTGCATGAACATAACAAGATTCAACAACTGAGACATAAACTAAACAAGTTCCACAGACATGTGACTCACAGAAATGGAATAATGTGTCCCTGAACAAAGGGGGGGTCAAAATCAAAAGTAACAGTCAGTATCTGGTGTGGCCACCAGCTGCATTAACTTCTCTGGGATATGTGGGACGCTAACGTCCCACTTGGCCAAAAGCCAGAAAAAAATGCAGCGCCCCAAATTCAAATATAATACTATAAAAATCTATCTTTCATGAAATCACACATGAAAGACACCATATTAAAGCTACACATGTTGTGAATCCAGCCAACATGTCTGATTTCAAAAAGGATTTACGGCGAAAGCACACCAAACAATTATGTTAGGTCAGTACATAGCCACAGAAAAACACAGCCATTTTCCCACTAACCTTTGATGATCTTCATCAGATGACACTCATAGGACATCATGTTACACGATACATGTATGTTTTGTTCGATAATGTGCATATTTATATCCAAATATCTTAGTTTACATTGGCGCTATGTTCAGAAATGCCTCCAAAATATCTGGAGAAATTGCAGAGAGCCACATCTAATAACAGAAATACTCATCATACACTTTGATGAAAGATACATGTTTTACATAGAATTAAAGATACACTTGTTCTTAATGCAACCGCTGTGTCAGATTTCAAAAAAACTTTACGGAAAAAGCACACCATGCAATAATCTGAGACGGCGCTCAGATATAAACAACATTTCTCCGCCATGTTGGAGTCAACAGAAATACGAAATTACATCATAAATATTCCCTTACCTTTGATGATCTACATCAGAATGCACTCCCAGGAATCCTAGCTCCACAATAAATTGTTGTTTTGTTGATAATGTCCATTATTTATGTCCAAGTAGCTACTTTTGCTAGCACGTTTAGTACACATGTCCAAATGCTCGCGCAGATCCAGGCGAASGTCGGACGAAAACWTCAAAARGTTATATTACARGTCGAATAAACTGGTCAAACTAAGTAGAGAATCAATCTTCAGGATGTTGTTATCATAAATATTCAATAACGTTCCAACCGGAGAATTCCTTTGTGTCTACAGAAGTAATGGAACGCAAGACGATATCATTTGGAATGCGCATGACCAGGAACTGGCATTCTGCCAGACCACTGACTGAAACACCTCCCATCCGGCCCCACATCACAGTAGAGGCTTCATTCAACGTTCTACAGACTGTTGACATCTAGTGGAAGGCGCAAACAGATCCATATCTTACTGGGATTTGAATAGGCGATGAGTTGAAAATCGACCAGCCTCAGAATTCTCACTTCCTGTTTGGATTTTTTCTCAGGTCTTTCCCTGCCATTCTGTTATACTCACAGACATAATTCAAACAGTTTTAGAAACTTCAGAGTGTTTTATATCCAATAGTAATAATAATATGCATATATTAGCATCTGGGACAGAGTAGGAGGCAGTTCACTCTGGGCACGCTATTCATCCAAAGTGAAAATGCTGCCCCCTATCCTAGAGAAGTTAAGTACTGCAGTGCATCTCCTCATGGACTGCACCAGATTTACCAGTTCTTGCTGTGAGATGTTACCCCACTCTTCCACCAAGGCACCTGCAAGTTCCCAAACATTTCTGGGGGGAATGGCCCTATCCCTCACCCTCCGATCCAACAGGTCCCAAACGTGCTCAATGGGATTGAGATCCAGGCTATTCCCTGGCCAGTGCAGAACACTGACATTCCTGTCTTGCAGGAAATCACGCACAGAATGAGCAGTATGGCTGGTGCCATTGTCATGCTGGAGGGTCTTGTCAGGATGAGCCTGCAGGAAGGGTACCACATGAGGGAGGAGGATGTCTTCCCTGTAAGGCACAGCGTTGAGATTGCCTGCAATGACAACAAGCTCAGTCCGATGATGCTGTGACACACCGCCCCAGACCATGACGGACCCTCCACCTCCAAATCGATCCCACTCCAGAGTACAGGCCTCGGTGTAACGTTCATTCCTTTGACGATAAACGCGAGTCCGACCATCCCCCCCGTTTGAGACAAAACCGCGACTCGTCAGTGAAGAGCACTTTTTACCAGTCCTGTCTGGTCCAGCGATGGTGGGTTTGTCCCCATAGGCGACGTTGTTGCTGGTGAGGTCCTGCCTTATAACAGGCCTACAAGCCCTCAGTCCAGCCTCTATCAGCCTATTGCGGACAGTCTGAGCACTGATGGAGAGATTGTGCGTTCCTGGTGTAACTCGGGCAGTTGTTGTTGCCATCATGTACCTGTCCCGCAGGTGTGATGTTCGGTGTACCAATCCTGTGCAGGTGTTGTTACACGTGGTCTGCCACTGCGAGGACGATCAGCTGTCCGTCCTGTCTCTCTGTAGCGCTGTCTTAGGCGTCTCACGGTACCGAAATTGATATTTATTGCCATGGCCACATCTGCAGTCCTCATGCCTCCTTGCAGCATGCCTAAGGCACGTTCACGCAGTTGAGCAGGGACCCTGGGCATCTTTCTTTTGGTGTTTTTCAGAGTCAGTAGAAAGGCCTCATTAGTGTCCTAAGTTTTCATAACTGTGACCTTAATTGCCTACCGTTAGTAAGCTGTTAGTGTCCTATCGACCGTACCACAAGTGTATGTTCATTAATTGTTTATGCTTCATTGAACAAGCATGGGAAACAGTGTTCAAACCCTTTACAACGAAGATCTGTGAAGTTTTGGGGATTTTACAAATTATCTTTGAAAGACACGGTCCTGAAAAAGGGACGTTTCTTTTTTTTCTATTTTCTGAGTTGGTTTACAATATAACCCTTTCCAGACACAGTACTAGAATATGTATAATGTTTGCAATAGAACCCGTTCAAAACACATATAGACATTTATAATATTTACAATATAACCCTTACCAGACACATATAGACAATGCAATGATTACAATATAACCCTTTCCAGACACATAGAGACATTTGTAATGTTTGCATATAACCCTTTCCAGACACATATAGACATTTATAATGTTTACAATATAACCCTTTCCAGACACATATAGACATTTATAATGTTTACAATATAACCCTTTCCAGACACATATAGATATTATATGGTTGCAATAGAACTCGTTCAAAACACATTATAGACATTTATAATATTTACAATATAACCCTTTCCAGACACATAAGACATTTGTAATGTTTGCAATATAACCCTTTCCAGACACATATAGACATTTATAATGTTTACAATATAACCCTTCAGACACATATAGATATTATAATGTTACAATATAACCCTTTCAGACACATAGAGACATTTGTAATGTTGCAATATAACCCTTTCCAGACACATATAGACATTTATAATGTTTACAATATAACCCCAGACCTATAGACATTTAATGTTTACAATACCTTTAGACACATATAGACATTTATAATGTTTACAATATAACCCTTTCCAGACACATATAGATATTTATATGGTTGCAATAGAACTCGTTCAAACACATATAGACATTTATAATATTTACAATATAACCTTTCAGACACATATAGACATTTGTAATGTTTACAATATAACCCTTTCCAGACACATATAGACATTCATAATGTTTACAATGGAACCCTTACCAGACACATATAGATATTTGTAATGTTTACAATATAACCTTTCAAGACATATATAGACATGTGTAATGTTTACAATACCATTTACCTTTTCTTCTCTTCCTTCACTGTCTGTCTCTAAATCTCTCTCTTGCATAATGAACTCTCTCTCTCTTACATGGTGAACTCTCTCTCTCTTGCATAATGAACTCTCTCTCTCTTGCATGATGAACTCTCTCTCTCTTGCATGATGAACTCTCTCTCTCTCTCTGCATAATGAACTCTCTCTCTCTTGCATAATGAACTCTCTCTCTCTTGCATAATGAACTCTTCTCTTTCTCTCTTGCATAATGAACTCTTCTCTTCTCTCTTGCATAATGAACTCTCTTTCTCTTGCATGATGAACTCTCTCTCACACACAAGCACACACACACACAAGCAACACACACACACACAAGCACACACACACACGCACACACACACACACACACACACACACACCACACACACACACACACACACACACACACACACACACACACACACACACACACACACACACACACACACACACACACACACACACACACACACACACACACACACACACCACACAGTATTGTACAACTAACCCTGTGGGGACACACAATTCACTCCCATTCAAAATCCTACTTTCCCTAACCCCTAACCCTAAACCAAACCTCATCCAAATCCTAAACCGAACCCTAACCCTAACCTAACCTTAGGCCTGACCAAAAACCTTAACCCTAAACCTAATTCTAACCCTAGCACTAATTCTAACCTTAACCCTAAACCCCTAGAAATAGCATTTGACCTTGTGGGGACCATCAAAATGTCTCCAGTTGAACTTCTGGTCCCCTCAAGAATAGTTAAACTCGTCCACTCACAAACACACACACTCGCACGCACAGAAAATGCACACACACACACACACACACACACACACACACACACACACACACACACACACAACACACACACACCACACACACACACAAACACACACAACACAACACACACACACACACACACACACACACCACACCACACACACACTGAGTGAAGAGGGAAAAGTGAGGGGAAACATCATCCATTTCTGTGCTGATTAAAAAATGCTCCTCATCTATGGCGAGTCCCTCACAAGTCATTAATAACCAAGCAAATCTGAGAAATCACTGGCTGAGGCATCTGGTAACACTTTATTTCGATAGTCCATCTGTAGATGTTCTACAGGCTAGTGTGACAGGTTAAAGGAAATACTCATAGCCTGTTATACATTAAAAAGTATTAGTAAGTTCATAGTATGTGAGGTTCTTAAAACATCTAAGGTTAAGAAGATCATGCATTCAGTATTAGTTGAAGAGAGATTGATAACATTCATATAATTGTGTTAAAATCCGTCAAGCGTACAAAGGGTACGAATTGTGAGAGGAATGTGTAAACGTTATGTTGATTACTTTATTTTGTCGTGGGTAAAAGTGTTAATCTGTGATCTACTAAATGCTCTTAATCTATGAGCCTGAGATCGATTGCTCTGGTCTCCACTGAAGGTCCCGGAGAAATCGCGGTACAATACCGTACCACTCTCGTGATCATTTCTCCCCTTTTTCAGGTACGTTATTGATGATAAAAAAAGAGTAATTTAAATGTAATAACTCGCTAACATGTCAAGAGTGTTTAAGGTGTGTCTTAGTAACATATTGAGGAAGTTAGTTAAGTTTGCAGAGAGTAATCTGAGCCCTGCTCGGTTGCAGCGAAGAATAGCTTTGTACTGAGAGTAGCTGCCTTTTGATGTCGATTGTGAATGAACATGTGCGTTGTTAATAAGATATTTTGCGGTGTTATTTGTATAATGGTTTTTCAAACACTTTATTGCCTGTTGATATATTGAGTTATGGGTTACTGAGTTAAAGCTTTGTGCTTGACAGTTATATTGACATTAGTATCTGTTTCAGTGAATTACAGTGTATACTGTTGTGACTTGAATAAGCCTTGTACCCTACAAAACTATCTATTTCCTGTAGATCTGTTGTTCTGTAAAATGTGTTACTTTTGTAAAATGATTGCACTAGAAGTTTCAATGAGTAAACAATACCGTACCACTCTCGTGATCATTTCTCCCCTTTTTCAGGGGCGTAACACTATCAGTAACCTACTAACCCTCACCCTAGCCATAACCCTAACCTTAATCCTTATCCTAACCCTAAACACTAACCCTTACCCTAACCTTAGCCCAAACTCTAACCTTAACCCTTCTCCTAACCTTAATTCTAAACCTTACCTTAGCCCTAACCCTAACCTTAGGAAGCAGTTGCTTATAAACAGATCATTTTTGATAGTATGAACATCTGTAGAGCATCTATAGATGGACTATCCAAATAAGGTTTGACGCAGCATCCACAGCCCTCCAGCCCCCTCCCTCCATCTCGCTCCCCCCCTCCAACCATTCATCGCTCTCCTCTCTGCCTCTCACTATGTCAATGGGGCAGTAAAGTCTATAGGAAAATCGATGAGAAGTATAAATGTATGTATAAATAATAAACACTGGCGCTGACCCGATGGAGTGAGACTGCTCCCTCGACCATTTACTCTGAGGGTCCCCAACAATCGACCCAATGACAGACACCACACACACGCACGCACACACATACGCRCACAGCAGTTACACCACATTCAATGGAATGCCCAAAAATGTGGCTTTATATTTTATTTTTTATCATATAAACAAAAATAAAACACTGCTCAGTTAATTAGTTCGTGATTTGTTGACAGACATTCAGCATTAAAATCTCCTATCCTTTGCTTAACTGTCAAGCCAACCAGCTAGCTGTTATGGTGGACCAGATGTTTATGAAGCGGACCAGTAGCCAGAAGTTTGGGAAATTGGGGATGTTATTTGAAACCGAAAGTTTGCTATTGTCAGATACAAGGTCTGCATTTCTGCCCTTTGGCAAGGCACTTAAGGCAACAGCTCCAGGGTTAATAAAATTATATTATTCTATTAATTTCTATGTGTCACTGTAACAACTTAGACTTTGTCATATCTTTTTCAGTGTGACATTTTGGAGCTCCACAAATGTACCGATTGCGTCATGAAGTATTTTTGAGTGATGCTTTATTGTCTACTGTGCCTGTCTGGGAAAGTTAGTTTCATTTTCTCCCTCATTTAGCTGTCTATCAAAACGCTCAAAAAGGAACAACCTAAATAGCAAATGGGTAGGAAGGATCCCATGCTCTTATTAGCATGCTGTGCTAATTAGTGTTAGCAAGATGAGAGAAACACAGACTTCCTGTGCGCCATGCTTCCCTTTTTCATGACAGTGTTTTGGGAAAACAGAAATATCTCTGGAGCGGATGACCAAAAGTTCTTATTTCATGGCTCCAAAGAAATCAATTATTAACAGGATAAACGGATGGATATGGAGATTTGAATGAATTATTTTTGACATCCCGTCATAATTAACTAGCAGGGACTGGTGTGATAGTTGTATTGAGCAGCTCCTGAGCACAGAGTCCTTCAAAGCCTTCCAATAGCACCTCTGGCAAAAGGCTGTCACGGGAAAATCAGACAAATAGCATTGGATGATCTCTGATGCTTGTTTAAGAGTGTAGGGTGAAAGGTTGCTCCGCTCAAAAGAGGACTAGAAGGCAAAGTGATAAAGACTTTTTAGCTGTTCATGCAGTACTTCATACAGTACTTCATACAGATGTTCATACAATACTTCATACAGTACTTCATACAGCTGTTCATACAGTACTTCATACAGCTGTTCATACAGTACTTCGCCCTACTTCATTACAGTGCCTTCATACAGCTATGTTCATACATACTTCATACAGTACTTCATACAGCTGTTCATACATTCATACAGTACTTCATACAGTTCATACAGTCTTCATACAGTGCTTCATACAGCTGTTCATACAGCTATTCATACTAGCCTACTTCATACAGTCTCAGTGCATCATACAAAACTTCATACAGCCTGTAGATACAGTACGTCATACAATGCGTCATAATCAGTACTTCATACAGCTGTTCATATAGTGCTCAACAGCTGTTCATACACTACTTCATACAGCTGTTCATACAGTACTTCATACAGTACTTCATACAGACTTCATACAGTGCTTCATACAGCTGTTCATAAGGTACTCATACAGCTGTTCATACAGTACTTCATACAGTACTTCATACAGTGCTCATACAGCTGTTCATACAGTACTTCATACAGTACTTCATACAGCTGTTCATAAGGTACTTCATACAGCTGCTTCATACAGTACTTCATACAGTACTTCATACAGTGCTTCATACAGCTGTTCATACAGTACTTCATACAGTACTTCATACACTGCTTCTTACAATACTTCATACAGCTGTTGATACAGTACGTCATACAATACGTCAGACAGTACTTCATACAGCTGTTCATATAGTGCTTCATACAGCTTCATACACTACTTCATACAGCTGTTCATACAGTACTTCATACAAGTACTTCATACAGTGCTTCATACAGCTGCTTCATACGTACTTTCATACAGCTGTTCATACAGTACTTCATACAGTACTTCATACAGTGCTTCATACAGCTGTTCATACAGTACTTCATACAGTACTACTCATACAGCTGTTCATAAGTACTTCATACAGCTGTTCTTACAGTACTTCATACAGTACTTCATACAGTGCTTCATACAGCTGTTCAAGGTACTTCATACAGCTGTTCATACAGTACTTCATACAGTACTTCATACAGTACTTCATACAGTGCTTCATACAGCTGTTCATACAGTACTTCATACAGTACTTCATACAGTACTTCATACAGTGCTTCATACAGCTGTTCATAAGGTACTTCATACAGCTGTTCATACAGTACTTCATACAGTACTTCATACCGTACTTCATACAGTGCATCATCAGCTGTTCATAAGTACTTCATACAGCTGTTCATACAGTACTCATACAGTACTTCATACAGTACTTCATACAGTGCTTCATACAGCTGTTCATAAGGTACTTCATACAGCTGTCATACAGCTGTTCATACAGTACTTCATACAGTACTTCATACAGTACTTCATACAGTGCATCATACAGCTGTTCATAAGGTACTTCATACAGCTGTTCATACAGTACTTCATACAGTACTTCATACAGTACTTCATACAGTGCATCATACAGCTGTTCATAAGGTACTTCATACAGCTGTTCATACAGTACTTCATACAGTACTTCATACAGTACTTCATACAGTGCTTCATACAGCTGTTCATAAGGTACTTCATACAGCTGTTCATACAGTACTTCATACAGTACTTCATACAGTACTTCATACAGCTGTCATAAGTACTTCATACAGCTGTTCATACAGTACATTC
The DNA here is from genome assembly GCF_002910315.2 of Salvelinus sp. IW2-2015. Taxonomy (NCBI): domain Eukaryota; kingdom Metazoa; phylum Chordata; class Actinopteri; order Salmoniformes; family Salmonidae; genus Salvelinus; species Salvelinus sp. IW2-2015. The sequence continues at coordinate 21,107,736 of NC_036846.1, forward strand.
ATAACAGTACTTCATACAGTGCTTCATACAGACTGTTCATAAGCGTACTTCATACAGCGTTCATACAGTACTTCATACAGTATTCATACAGTACTTCATACAGTGCTTCATACAGCTGTTCTAGTACTTCATACAGCTGTCTTACATTACTTCATACAGTACTTCATACAGTACTTCATACAGTGCATCATACAGCTGTTCATAAGGTACTTCATACAGCACTGTTCATACAGTACTTCATACAGTCTTCATACAGCTGTTCATACAGTACTTCATACAGTACTTCATACAGCTGTTCATAAGGTCATTTCATACAGCTGTTCATACAGTACTTCATACAGTACTTCATACAGTGCCTCATACAGCTGTTCATACAGTACTTCATACAGTACTTCATACAGCTGTTCTTACCATACTTCATACAGCTGTTGATACAGTACGTCATACAATACGTCATACAGTACTTCATACAGCTGTTCATATAGTGCTTCATACAGCTGTTCAACACTACTTCATACAGCTGTCATACAGTACTTCATACAGTACTTCATACAGTGCTTCATACAGCTGTTCATAGGTACTTCATACAGCTGTTCATACAGTACTTCATACAGTACTTCATACAGTGCTTCATACAGCTGCTTCATACAGTACTTCATACAGTACTTATACAGCTGTTCATAAGGTACTTCATACAGCTGTTCTTACATACTTCATACAGTACTTCATACAGTGCTTCATACAGCTTTCATAAGGTATCATACAGCTGTTCATACAGTACTCATACAGTACTTATCAACTTCATACAGTATTCATACAGTGCTTCATACAGCTGCTTCATACAGTACTTCATACAGTACTTCATACAGTACTTCATACAGTGCTTCATACAGCTGTTCATACAGTACTTCATACAGTACTTCATACAGCTGTTCATAAGGTACTTCATACAGCTGTTCATACAGTACTTCATACAGTACTTCATACAGTGTCTTCATAACAGCTGTTCATAAGGTACTTCATACAGCTCGTTCATACAGTACTTCATACAGTACTTCATACAGTGCATCATACAGCTGTTCATAAGGTACTTCATACAGCTGTTCATACAGTACTTCATACAGTACTTCATACAGTACTTCATACAGTGCTTCATACAGCTTTCATAAGGTACTTCATACAGCTGTTCATACAGTACTTCATACAGTACTTCATACAGTACTTCATTCAGTGCATCATACAGCTGTTCATAAGGTACTTCATACAGCTGTTCATACAGTACTTCATACAGTACTTCATACAGTACTTCATACAGTACTTCATACAAGCTGTTCATAGGTACTTCATACAGCTGTTCATACAGTACTTCATACAGTACTTCATACAGTGCTTCATACAGCTGTTCATACAATACTTCATACAGCTGTTGATACAGTACGTCATACAATGCGTCATACAGTACTTCATACAGTACTTCATACAGTACTTCATACAGTACTTCATACAGTGCTTCATACAGCGTTCATACAAAGTACTAATACAGTGTCTATACTTCATACAGCTACAGCTGTTCATACAATACTTCATACAGCTGTTGATACAGTACGTCATACAATGCGTCATACAGTACTTCATACAGTACTTCATACAGTACTTCTAACACTGACAGGGAGACACAGACAATCAAAGGTTTGGTTAGGCCTCTGCATCCGGGTCGTTCCACTCATTTGGTGCCCCTTTTGAGAAGTGGTATTTCTGGATTTTACCTCATTTTAACAATCTGTCATAAACAACTTCATTCAAAAAACTAGTTTTCACATCTTAACAGGTTAAATAAAATGACTATAGTAAGTGCATATGTGCAAAACACCAGAAACACCACAAAACACCAGAACATTTACAAAAAGAGTAGAACTATCTCATCTGCTTTCGCTCTATGTTTTGACTATTCAATGTTCAATGTTTCTTTAAAAAAATTGTTTTAAAAGGAAAAGTTTCACCATATTAAAACGMGAGTTCAGTTCACATAACAGAGTTGACCTTTAAACAAGGAACACACGTAAATGAATCACTAATCACATTAAATAATATTCTTCAGAAATGACTTTGTCAAAGCAACAAAATAACTATGGCTTTACAATGATGGTAGAACTTGGAGAGATTTTGGCATTAARTGGGTTGAAATCATCCTAGAAGTGACACAGGGTTGATGGAGGGACATGTCAAAATGCTGAATTTTGGACTTTAACAAGCCTTTAATCATAAAAAAAAAATCGGATTTATTGAATTCTCCATGTAGTCAATATTAAAGGGCACTTCATTTAATATAACATACTTATAAAATTCAATATTGGTGGACAATTTCTACTTAACATATCAAAGGGATGCAAAACCTAGGCCAGCATCCCAGAGTCGTCTCTTCACTTTTGACATTGAGACTGGTATTTTGCGGGTACTATTTAATGAAGCTGCCAGTTGAGGACTTGTGAGGCGTCTGTTTCTCAAAATAGACACTCTAATGTTCTTGTCCTCTTGCTCAATTGTGCACCGGGGCCTCCCACTGTTCTTTCTATTCTGGTTAGGGCCAGTTTGTGCTGTTCTGTGAAGGGAGTAGTACACAGGGTTGTACGAGATCTTCAGTTTCTTGGCAATTTGAAAGTTGTTTATTTCTGGCCATTTTGAGCCTGTAATCGAACTCACAAACGCTGATGCTCCAGATACTCAACTAGTCWAAAAAAGGCCAGTTTTATTGCTAACATAATTGCAAAAGGGTTTTCTAATGATCAATTAGCCTTTTAAAATGATAAACTTGGATTAGCTAACTCAACGTGCCATTAGAACACAGGAGTGATTTTTTTGCAGACAATGGGCCTCTGTACGCCGATATARATATTCCATAAAAAATCTTCAGTTTCCAGCTACAATAGTAATTTACAACATTAGYAATGTTTAAACTGTATTTCTGATCAATTTGATGTCATTTTAATGGACAAAAAAATAGTTTTTCTTTCAAAAACAAGGATATCTCTAAGTGACCCCAAACGTTTGAACGGTAGTGTACACACTGAACAACAATATAAATGCAACATGTAACAATTTCAGTTGATATAAGGAAATCAGTCAATTGAAATAAATTCATTASGTCCTAATCTATGGATTTCACATGACTGGGAATACAGATATGCATCTGTTGATCACAGACACATTTGAAAAAAAGCTAGGGGAATAGATCACAAAACCAGTCAGTGTCTGGTGTGACCACCATTTTCTTTATGCAGTGTGACACATCTCTTTCTGATAGTTGATCAAGCTGTTGATTGTGGCCTTTGGAATTTTGTCACAGTCGTCTTCAATGGCTGTGTGAAGTTGCTGGATATTGTCGCGAACTGGAACACACTGTCGTACACGTAGATCCAGAGCATCCCAAACATGCTCAATGGGTGACATGTCTGGTTAGTATGCAGGCCATGGAAGAACTTGGAAATGTTCAGCTTCCAGGAATTGTGAACAGATCCTTGTGATATGGGGCCATCCATTATTATGCTGAAACATGAGGTGATGGCGCTGGATGAATGGCACGAAAACGGTCCTCAGGTTCTCGTCACAGAATCTGTGCATTCTGTAACTGTAACTCAGAAAAGTCTTTGAAATTGTTGCATGTTGCATTTATATTTTTGTTTGGTGTATACTGTATATACAGTTGAATTCGGAAGTTTACATACACTTAGGTTGGAGTCATTAAAACTCGTTTTTCAACCACTCCACAAATGTTTAGTTAACAAACTATAGTTTAGGCAAGTCGGTTAGGACATCTACTTTGTGCATGACACAAGTAATTTTTCCAACAATTGTTTACAGACAGATTWTTTCACTTATAATTCACTGTATCACAATTCCAGTGGGTCAGAAGTTTACATACACTAAGTTGACTGTGCCTTTAAACAGCTTGGAGAATTCCAGAAAATTATGTCATGGCTTTAGAAGCTTCTGATAGGCTAGTTGAGATCATTTGAGTGAATTGGAGGTGTATCTGTGGATGTATTTCAAGGCCTACCTTCAAACTCAGTGCCTCTTTGCTTGACATCAAAGGAAAATAAAAATAACTCAGCCTAGACCTCAGAAAATAAATTGTAGACAAGTCTGTGAGCAATTTCCAAACGCCTGAAGGTACCATGTTCATCTGTACAAACAATAGTACGCAAGTATAAACACCATGGGACCACGCAGCCGTCATACCGCTCAGGAAGGAGACGCGTTCTGTCTCCAAGAGATGAAAATACTTTGGTGCGAAAAGTGGAAATCAAATCCAGAACAACAGCAAATGACCTTGTGAAGATGCTGAAGGAAACAGTTACAAAAGTATCTATATCCACACTAAAACGAGTCCTATATCGACATAACCTGAAAGGCCGCTCAGCAAGGAACAAGCCACTGCTCCAAAACCGCCATAAAAAAGCCAGACTACGGTTTGCAACTGCACATGGGGACAAAGATCATACTTTTTGGTGAAGTATCCTCTGGTCTGATGAAACAAATATAGAACTGTTTGGCAATAATGACCATCGTTATGTTTAGAGGAAAAAGGGGGAGGCTTGCAGGCCGAAGAACACCATCCCAACCGTGAAGCACGGGAGTGGCAGCATCAGGTTGTGGAGGTACTTTGCTGTAGGAGGGACTGGTGCACTTTGCAAAATAGATGGCATCATGAGGATGGAAATGATGTATATATATTGAAGCAACATCTCAAAATATCAGTCAGGAAGTTAAAGCTTGGTCGCAAATGGGTTTTCCAAATGGACAATGACCCCAAGCATACTTCCAAAGTTGTGGAAAAATGACTTCAGGCCAACATAGTCAAGGTATTGGAGTGGCCATCACAAGCCCTGACCTCAATCCTATAGAAAATGTGTGTGCAGAACTGAAAAAGCGTGTGCAAGCAAGGAGGCCCACAAACCTGAATCATACCAGCTCTGTCAGGAGGAATGGGCCAGAATTCACCCAACTTCTTGTGGGGAGCTTGTGGAAGGATTTCCAAAACATTTGACCCAAGTTAAACAATTTAAAGGCAATGCTACCAATGCTACCAAATTATATAATAATTATAATTGTATGTCAACTTCTGACCCACTGGGAATGTGATGAAAGAAATAAAACCTGAAATAAATCATTCTCTCTGCTATTATTCTGACATTTCACATTCTTAAAATAAAGTGGTGATCCTAACTGACCTAAGACAGGAAATTTTTAATAGGATTAAATGTCAGGAGTTGTGAAAAACAGAGTTTAAATGTGTTTGGCTAAGGTGTATGTAAACTTCCGACTTCAACTGTACATATTTTTTGTTTGAAGCTCATTGATGTTCCTACTGAAGTCGGTTCCAACACCGAACTGCAGTCAGGTCAAGACCCTTGTGAAGACGACGAGCATGCAGGTGAGCTTCCCTGAGAAGGTTTCTAACAGTTTGTGCAGAAATTCTTCAGTTGTGCAAACTCACAGTTTCATCAGCTGTCCGGGTGGCTGGTCTCAGACGATCAAACAGGTGAAGAAACCTGATGTGGAGGTCCTGGGCTAGTTAAACATGGTCTGCTTTTGTGAGGTTGGTTGAATGTACTGCCAAATTCTTTAAAATGACATTGGAGGCGGGTTATGGAAGAGACATTAACATCCAATTTTCTGGCAATAGCCCTGGTGAACATTCCTGCAGCCAACATGTCAATTGCACGCTCCCTCAAAACTTTTGTCACACAAATGTACATTTTAGAGTGGCCTTTTATTGTCCACAGCACAAGGCGCACCTGTGTAATGATCATGCTGTTTAATGAGCTTCTTGATATGCCACACCTCTCAGGTGGATGGATTATGTTGGGAAAGGAGAATCACTCACCAACAGGGACGTACACCAATTTGTGCACAACATTTGAGAGAATTACGTTTTTTTGTGAGTATGGAACATTTCTGGAATTTTTATTTCAGCTCATGAAACATTTGACCAATACTTTCCATGTTGCATTTATATTTTTGTTTAGTGTAGATAGATAGATGTATTTTACAATTTAAAACAAAATTCAACCACACATGTGAATAATGCATTTACAATCATAATTTATAATCACAGAGGAAAAGTTTGACAACGTATTTCCAATGTGGTCCTCTGAAATAAATTATATAATTTATTTTAAACAAACATAGTAGACCTAGGCTCCACAGTAGACCCTGCCTCCTAGGCTCCACAGTAGACCCTGCCTCCTAGGCTCCACAGTAGACCCTGCCTCCTAGGCTCCACAGTAAGACCTGCTCCTAGGCTCCACAGTATACCCTGCCTCCTAGGCTCCACAGTAGACCCTGCCTCTAGGCTCCACAGTAGACCCCGCCTCACTAGGCTCACACAGAGTCTGGGTCACTGTGAAGCATTTATGAAATTGATTATTCCAGTTACTAATAAGCATGCACCCATTAAGAGAATGACTGTAAATATGTTAAATCCCTGTGGATTGATGATTAATTGAAACATTTTATTGAGAGGGATGAGGCAAAAGGAATGGCAAATAAGTCTGGCTGCACAACCGATTTGGCAAATGTATTGCAAATTGAGAAATTAAGTGACTAAACTGAATAAAAAGAAGAAAAAACTACTCCATGAAACAAAGATAATTACATGAAGAGGGATAGTAAAAAGCTTTGGAGCACCTTCAATGACATTTTGGGCAAAAAACTAAACTCTGCTCCATCATTCATTGAATAAGATGGCTCATTCATCACAAAACCCACTAATATCGTCAATTACTTTAATGATTTTTTCATTGGCAAGATTAGCAAATTTAGACATGACATGCCAGCAACAAATTCTGAGACTACGGATCCAAGTATATCTGACCAAACTATGAAAGCCAAGCATTGTAATTTTGAATTCCGTAAAATGAGGTTGGAAGAAGTAAACAAACTATTGTTGTCTATCAACAATGACAAGCCACTAGGGTCTGACATCTTGGTTGGAAAATTACTGAGGATAATAGTGAACGATATTGCCACTCCTATTTGCTATCCTATCTTTAATCTAAGCCTACTAGAAAATGTGTTCCCTCAGGCCTGGAGGGAAGCAAAAGTCATTCCGCTACCCAAGAATAGTAAAGCCCCCTTTACTGGACTCAAATAGCCGAWCAATGTTATGGCTTTACACCCCCTGCTACATTTTGGATAAAGAGTTACCTGTCTAACAGAACATATGGAAGCCTCTCATACATAACCCAGGTAGAATCAGGAATTTCCCAGGGCAGCTGTCTAGGCCCCTTACTTGTTAAATCTTTACTAATGACATGCCACTGGCTTTGAGTAAAGCCAGTGTGTCTATGTATGCGGATGACTCAACACTATGCATGTCAGCTACTAGAGTGACTGAAAAAACTGCAACACGAAACAAATAGCTGCATTTTGTTTCAGAGTGGTTGGCAAGGAATAAGTTAGTCCTAAATATTTCTAAAACAAAAAGCATTGTATTTGGGACAAATCATTCACTAAACCCTAAACTTCAACTAAATATTGTAATAAATAAATGTGGAAATTGAACAAGTTAAGGTGACTAAACTGCTTGGAGTAACCCTGGATTGTAAACTGTCATGGTGAAAACATATTGATACAACGGTGGCTAAGATGGGGAGAAGTCTGTCCATAATAAAGCACTGCTCTGCCTTCTTAACAGCACTATCAACAAGGCAGGTCCTACAGGCCCTAGTTTTGTCAAACCTGGTCTACTGTTCAGTCTTGTGGTCAGGTGCCACAACAAGGGAAAATTATTATTGGCTCAGAACAGGGCAGCACGGCTGGCCGTTGGATGTACACAGAGAGCTAATATTAATGATATGCATGTCAATCTCTCYTGGATCTGCCTTGGCAGCAGCTAATGGGGATCCATAATAAAATCAAATACAAATACTCTCTGTAAAGAAAAGTTATTAGGAGAACTTAGTAGCTTATCTTTAGCTCCTGCTGAGGTAGGCTCTGTTTAACGTTACCATCTTACTTCATCCTTCTAACTGGCTAAGTAATACTAGCCAGAGCCCTTCAACATTACTGCAATAGAAGTCTCTGCCGACAGCTAACCACCTGACTGATTGACATATCTATAAGCCACTATTTACCAGTTGGGCACTCATTCTCAGAGAGTCGTGTTTTGTTTGTTTGGGGGATGTTTGTAGACGTCACAAGAGTCACAGGACGGTTTTAAAATGTGCCTTTTGTCCGGCATCTCGCAAACACACTGTCAGCTGCATTGCTGACTCTCTAGTTGCATACTTGAGCTGACTGCGAGGGGTAGTTCGTTTCACGTCTCAGGCCCTCCTCGTGAGGGCAGAGTTAGCCATTTGAGAGCATGGTGAATGTCCTTCTACAAAGGCAAATCTGGAGGAYGCAGGCACACATAAGGAACAAACYAGTGTTCATGATTCCACTCGCTCCCAAAGAGGCAGGTACGAATATAACTTAGTCAGATAAAGAGTGTAACCATTCTGAGCTTTGATCAACGCTGGGAGCAATATATGGATGTTGACCAGTAATAGATTGTATTTATTGTGTACAAAATATATATTTGTACAACATTTTTATTTATTTTTATTTGAAAAGATTACAGAGGTCCTCACCTCGGTGTCCTCATATGTAGTTACGGCCATGGTGGGGATGTATCTCTGGCGACAAGACTTATATCTATATCTTTGTACAGCTCGTTTTCCCAAGTGGACCTGAAATGCACTCGATATATCGAGACCACTCACATTGAATATTTCCAGAAACAGACCTCTCTCACCCAGTGGTGTGCCTGGWTTTACATTGTAGATAAATTATTCTAAAGAGGTCTTTCCTCTCACAGTTATACAGACGTAGGAACTTAATTTGATCACTCTTTTGTTGCTGAGAATTTTCCTGCACAGCAGGAAAAGCAAACTTGTAGTGTATTCGGGGTTAAAAAGGCTTCTAAAGTTTGTAATTTCCACTTTAAAATGACAAACTTGATTTACCCTTACGAAARATGAGTCAACCCCTACAAAAAATAATCCACATAGTAATTCACATTTTCTTTTGCTGCATTACTTTGCTGCTGTAGAAAACTGGCTGAAATTAAGATCCTACATCTGTAGGTGGTACACTCAGACAACACATTTATTCTTCTGTTGATTCAAAAGCTTACACACCTCCTATAATGCCTGAGCTCATCCATCATGTCAATGTGAATGTGTCCCATTACCCTATGTAATGACATCCAATTATTTACTGCTTTTTCCTCCCTGATTCCTTACAAATCTGGTGGCTTCTGTGAACCACCATTAGTGTTTTATTAAATATAAACTTTTTAAAAGTCACTGCCAACCAACTCCTCCCAGATTAAATATTGACAGGTAACATAATGCTTTAGCGGCATGTTAAAAGTATTGATGTGTCTATTAGAGCTGTATCAAATCCCAGTATAGAAGACATATGAGAATAGATACATGCCTTGACCTGAAGAGAGCCATTCACGTCCCTTTCCCCCAAATGGCAGGAAGTGGGATGCAGTGACACCGAGTCACACAAAATACATATTTCTCTGACATGCAGGCACATTTCTCTGACAATGTATTGCTAATCCTGCCTTTACACTTCCTGGGCGTGCATTGTTTCAAGTGGCCCCTGCCACAGCCTAACCTATAGCCCAGCCCTTCTCCCAGCCCTGCCCTAGTCCCAGATACAGCCCCAGTTAGCCCCAGCCCTAGTCCCAGCCCTAGTCCCAGCCACAGCCCTAGTCCCAGATACAGCCCCCAGTTAGCCCAGCCCTAGTCCCAGCCTAGTCCCAGCCACAGCCCTAGTCCAGCCTAGTCCAGCCACGCCCTAGTCCAGATACAGCCCCAGTTAGCCCACACAGCCACCTAGTCCCAGCCCACCCTAGTCCCAGCCTGCCCAGCCACAGCCCTAGTCCAATACACCCCAGTTAGCCCAGCCTAGTCCCAGCCCAGCCCTCCAGTCCCAGCCCTAGCCTAGTCAGCCACAGCCCAGTCAGTCCTAGTCCCAGCCACACCCCAGTCATATTAGCCCTATTCCCAGCCACACGCCCCAAGACAGCCCCAGTCCAGCCAAGCCACAGTCAGCCCCAGCCCAGCCACAGCCTCGGTCAGTCCCAGTCCTTGTCCCCATCCCAGCCACAATCCCAGCCAGCCATGTATGTGTCTCGTAGTGGTAATTTAATTCTGGCCACATCTGCACCCTTCTCCAGTCAAGGAAGCCTTTTTGCTAATGTGACTCAATGTGATTACAGTGAATTAGAGAGAAGAGGATCTTTCTCTGGACACAACCTACTGACTGAGATATAGCAGCCAGGAAATGAGGGGAATGTCCATTTAACGTCACTTTAGTTTATGTATTGTAACCATGAAGTCTCTGAATAATGTAGACGCAAAATGTGACGATTGGCATAAATGGCCATTCAGTCTATGTACGCTGTCATGTATTGTTAGGTGACAAGATCAGTTGAGCAGAAGTCTATAAATATCAATAATGTTGTCAGTAATGGTTGACTTAAACATGTTCATATGGAAAGATACTCATGAATAGGACTGAGCCAACAGAACATAAACCATGTTGTGGCCACAGGAGTTTCATGGAAGCTACTGTGATATAAAACCATTTGTTTAGGAATGTATCCATGCAGCCTTATTCGAGATCCAGAGCCAATGTTTGCAGGAATAGCTGCTCTCTGGAAAGGGTCAAAGTTCAATTGCTGTAAATGTGAGCGCGACGGCCCACCACCCCATTACCCAGACTGTCGTCTTTTTTTCTGCCCACACACGGCCAGCGAGACCCCGACCCAGCTCCAATCCCAGTGGTCACAAGTGCGAGACTCTTGCTCGCCTCATCACTGACATCAGTGCCTCGCATTACAAAAGGCATGGAAGCCGCCAGAAATTCCTGGCAAACACGATTTGCACAACACGAGCAATGGATGCACAGAACATTTAGCATTCATCCGCTGCCATCCCACGGAAGGTTACAAAACACTGAATAACCCCTCCTGCTTATCTGTTTATTATTTCAGTTCATGGAGCCTGGGGCCAAGTTTATTTTTCCTCTGCTTTCTCTATGAGCTGTCTGTCTTCAACAACATAAGCAAAATCTTTAAATACACATACACACCTGAAGTAACATTTTATATTGCAAGTGCAGGGGAGAAGCAAAAAACGTGAAGTGGTATTAAAAGTGAAGTGAACTGTTAAACATGTATCGATCAATGCGACGTCTCTGTCACATTTCGTCAAGGCTAAGTGTTAATCTTGTTGATCATCTGAGTATAGAATACTGGAAAAAAAAAAAAAAATGTAACCTTTATTTAACTAGGCAAGTCAGTTAAGAACAAATTCTTATTTACAATGACGGCCTACTAGGGAACAGTGGCTTAACTGCCTTGTTCAGGGGCAGAACGACAGATTTTTACCTCAGCTCGGGGATTCTATCCAGCAACCTTTTGGTTACTGGCCCAATGCTCTAACTACTAGGGTACCTGCCACCCCAAAATGAGTACTGCTAATACTGCACAGGGTGATGGATATGTGGATGAGGAGGATACTGTATACTGGAAATGAGTTCTGTTAATACTGCACAGGGTGATCGGTATGTGGATGAGGAGGATATTGTATATCTGCTCCTGTGTTATCTGTTGGTCTTTTCATGGTCATTCCATGTAGTTGTTGTCCATTTCTAATTGCCCCTCAGTTACACATGCAGGATTTAAATTTGAACCAGTTTGCTATAGCAGGAAAATAATCCTGCAGTAACAATAATTGTGAATTATTATGTCAATTTTAATTAATGGACATATTTGTAGGGGTTGATACATTTTCCATTAGGGCAAATCAAGTCTGAAATGTTTTTGTGGAAATTACAAACTTTATAAACCTTTTTAAAACTCAAATAAACTAAAATTTTGTATTTCCTGCTTTGCAGAAAATTCTCACCAACAAAAAGTTATCAAATTACGATCCTACATCTGTATGAATGAAGTCATGTTGAATTGAAACATTGAACTGAGTTCTGTTCTTATTTACCTGAACTATGGTTAGGAACACATTATAATGTAAATAGTTTGCTCTGCTGTCCACTATACACAGTTATATACAGCAGACTGTCGTCCTATTAACACAGGCCTGCACACCACATGTAGTCACACAGTACAGCCTCTCTCATCGATATCGACACGGAGACCCTCTATCATTAATTTGCTCAAACATTCATATGTCCCTGACATTAATTCACTCACGTTTGGCAGGGGGTCAAAACAAGTTCTGCCTGCCTTTGTTCCAATTCATAATATCGTCTTTCATGCTGGCTTGATTGCCACTTCTGAGCAGCTAGGGCAGGATCACATTTTCCTATGAAAATGTCTCTCAGTACCTGTAGTTTTCAATTATGCTAAGGATCTCTGTGCTATTCTAATCTGTAATTGGAACACATTGGGTGGTGCATGTTGGAACTTATACCAGCTCCCTGTGGTGCTCAAATTCAAAGCCAGCGAAGGCTAACAAGCACCTAGACAGATTGTGTTTTATATGTTTAGATTTCTACCAAATTTAAACTTTTATTGTTTTGTTTGCCATTTACCTTAGGTTAATAATAGTTCAAAACTCAGACAATCGTTTTTACAATTTAATTCAAGACATGACAGAGTCATCCTATTTTCAAAGTCATGTTTAGATGTTCTATTCCCAAAGCACCTCACCTCAGCCTGACTGGCTGTATTTCCCCCAATTTAATTTAAAAAAAMCTTTTGTCTTGATGAGAGCACATTCTGTGGATCCACCGCTGCTTCTATGAGATCATCGCTGTAATGCCATTCAGATCTTTACTCAGTCATTTGACCACCCATCCATTCAATGACTAATTCATCCAGTACGGTGAACCCACTTATGAAGAGGAGGTAAACCCATGCCTGCACCAGTATATGATGCTTTTATCCCTATTTTATGAGACTGCGAGCCAATGTGAAATCCGGAAAGCCAATTTGAAATAGTAAAGTCTTTCTTTAGAAATTACACTGAAGTAATCCCCTCACAGATCCATTCATGGAAAGAGTGGTCTTAAAAATAAATGTTGTAAATGTGGTATTTTACAAAGCAGGGACACCATAGATACGATGGTAATATAGATGATGTTAACACAGAGGTTTTGTATTGCTCAAAGTGTATTTTTATAGAAGCACTCACGGCTCAAGGCTGTATTAAGTAGCGTTCATGGGCTGGAGAGTTCAACCAGATTCTGTGCTTAACGTGGATAATCTTATTGCATAGAAGTTTGTACTGTAAAGACGAACTAGAAAGTTTGTAATCATCTCAAAATAAGGTTTATTTGGGTGCTGTGGTGTACACTTTACCTCTGGACTGAGGTTGTCATGGCAGTACACTTTACCTCTGGACTGAGGGTGTCATGGCAGTCTCAGATACAGATACTTCTGTGGTGCTTTGGACTTTGGCTTGATTACAGGAAGATGAGCTTCCCAGCTCTAAGGTTTCAGTCATATCTGCGATTTGTGTTACTTTTATTCTGGGATATTGCTTGTATGGGCAATTTTCCATTATTGTGTCCTTCAGTTTTGGAGAAACAAAGAGCTGTCCTGACGCTGTTTATCCATCTGTGCTTCCTCCTTTTGAATAATTGCATTTCTTGATTTTTAATGTCAAACAAAATCTCCAACATGTTTAGTCAACAAATCTGCCACTCTCTCCCAAGCAAGGACATGTTTTGAAGAGATTTAGCCATCACTTCTTGTTTCACAGAGCAGTACGTGATCTGCTAATTTCTTCTGTCTATTGAAAGTGAAGATAGAGACACAGAAGCCCACAATGTGGTGGGTGTTAATGTGTTTGTAATTAGCTGACAAACAAATGCTTCCAAACTTTCCTTCGGTGCCTGTCTGTCCTTTCGAAATGCAAGCCAGCTTTGAATGTTTTGTCTTAATTTTTCTTGCTCTATTCTCGCAATCACGAAGCTGTCATAGAAAATTATGCAAAGATAAAAGAAGGTCAAAAGTTCTCAAAGTGAACCTTGTTATAATTATAACAATATCCACCCTTTCGGAAAAGCTGACCACGACTCCATTTTGTTGCTTCCAGCCTACAGACAGAAACTAAAACAAGAAGCTCCCGCGCTCAGGTCTGTTCAACGCTGGTCCGAACAATCTGATTCCACRCTTCAAGACTGCTTCGATCACGTGGATTGGGATATGTTCCGCATTGCGTCCAACAACAACATTGACGAATACGCTGATTCGGTGAGCGAGTTCATTAGAAAGTGCATTGGCGATGTCGTACCCACAGCAACTATTAAAACATTCCCAAACCAGAAACCGTGGATTGATGGCAGCATTCGCGCGAAAGTGAAAGCGCGAACCATTGCTTTAAACCAGGGCAAGGTGACCAGAAACATGACCGAATACAAACAGTGTAGCTATTCCCTCCGCAAGGCAATCAAACAAGCTTAGCGTCAGTATAGAGACAAAGTAGAGTTGCTATTCAACGGCTCAGACACAAGAGGTATGTGGCAGGGTCTACAGTCAATCACGGATTACAAAAAGAAAACCAGCCCCGTCGCGGAACAGGATGTCTTGCTCCCAGACAGACTAAATAACTTCTTTGCTCGCTTTGAGGACAATACAGTGCCACTGACACGGCCCGCTACCAAAACCTGCGGACTCTCCTTCACTGCAGCCGACGTGACTAAAACATTTAAACGTGTTAACTTCTCTAGGATAGGGGGCAGCAAATTCACTATTGGATAAATAGCGTCCCCAATTTCAACTTCCTTCTACTCATCCCTAGAATATAAGATATGCATATTATTAGTAGATTTTGATAGAAAACACTCTGAAGTTTCTAAAACTGTTTGAATCATGTCTGTAAGTATAACAGAACTTATGTAGCAGGMAAAACCCCAAGGACTAACCATTAATAAAAAATAAAAAAATTAAGTCACTGTCTGTTCAATGAACTTTCATTGGAATACTGGATTTCTAATCACCCTGTTTTCAGTTCCTACCGCTTCCACTGGATGTCACCACTCTTTGGAAATAGGTTGAGGTTATTCCTTTGTGCAATGAAGAAGTGAGGCCACCTGGAAACAGTGTAACGTCATGTGTACTGTTTGAGATTTGCGCAAGACTAGAAAAGTAGCATTAGTTTGTTGATCTCCTGTATTGAAAACAGATAGACCCGTCTTCAATTTGATCGATTATTAACGTTTACAAATACCTTAAGTTGTATTACAAAAGTAGTTTGAAATGTTTTGGCAAAGTTTAGAGGTAATTTTTTAGATATTTTGTAGTGACTTTGCGCAAATTGGAAGCTGTTTTTTTCTGGATCAACTGCGCCAAATAAATGGACAATTTGGATATATATGGACGGAATTAATCGAACAAAAGGACMATTTGTGATGTTTATGGGACATATTGGAGTGCCAACAAAAGAATCTCGTCAAAGGTAAGGCATGATTTATATTTTATTTCTGCGTTTTGTGTCGTGCCTGCAGTGTTGAAATATGCTACACTCTCTTTGTTTATTGTTGTGCTATCATCAGATAATAGCATCTTATGCTTTCGGCAAAAAGCCTTTTTGAAATCTGACATGGTGGCTGGATTCACAACGAGTGTAGCTTTAATTTGGTATCTTACATGTGTGATTTAATGAAAGTTTGATTTTATATAATTTTTTTAAATTTGGCGCTCTACATTTTCCCTGGGTATTGGCCAAGTATGACGGTAGCGTCCCACATATCCTAGAGAAGTTAACCCTCGCAAGGATGCAGGCCCAGATGGCATCCCCAGCCGCGTCGCGTCTCAGAGAAAGCGCAGACCAGCTGGCTGGTGTGTTTACAGACATATTCAATCAATCCTTATCCCAGTCTGCTGTTCCCACATGCTTCAAGAGGGCCACCATTGTTCCTGTTCCCAAGAAAGCTAAGGTAACTGAGCTAAACAACTACCGCCCGTAGCACTCACTTCCGTCATCATGAAGTGCTTTGAGAGACTAGTCAAGGACCATATCACCTCCACCCTACCTGACACCCTAGACCCACTCCAATTTGCTTACCGCCCCAATAGGTCCACAGACGACGCAATCGCAACCACACTGCACACTGCCCTAACCCATCTGGACAAGAGGAATAACTATGTGAGAATGCTGTTCATCGACTACAGCTCAGATTTAACACCATAGTATCCTCCAAACTCGTCATTAAGCTTGAGACCCTTGTCTAGACCCCGCCCTGTGCCATTCGGTACTGGACTTCCTGACGGGCCGCTCCCAGGTGGTGAGAGTAGGTAACAACATCTCTACCCCGCTGATCCTCAAACTGGGGCCCCACAAGGGTGCGTTCTGAGCCTCTCCTGTACTCCCTGTTCACCCACGACTGCGTGGCATGCACGCCTCCAACTCAATCATCAAGTTTGCGGATGACACTACAGTGGTAGGCTTGATTACCAACAACGACGAGCGGCCTACAGGGAGGAGGTGAGGGCCCTCGGAGTGTGGTGTCAGGAAAATAACCTCAACTCAACGTCACAAACAAAGGAGATGATTGTGGACTTCAGGAAACAGCAGAGGGAGCACCCCCCTATCCACAGCGACGGGACGTAGTGGAGAAGGTGGAAGTTTTAGTTCCTCGGTGTACACATCACGGACAAACTGAATTGGTCCACCCACACAGACAGCGTTGTGAAGAAGGCGCAGTAGCGCCTCTTCAACTCAGGAGGCTGAAGAAATTTGGCTTGTCACCAAAGCACTCACAAACTTCTACAGACGCACAATCGAGAGCATCCTGTCGGGCTGTATCACCGCCTGGTACGGCAACTGCTCCGCCCACACACACGTAAGGCTCTCCAGAGGGTAGTGAGGTCTGCACAACGCATCACTGGGGGCAAACTACCTGCCCTCCAGGCACCTTACACCACCCGATGTCACAGGAAGGCCATAAAGGTCATCAAGGACAACAACCACCCAAGCCACTGCCTGTTCACCCCGCTATCATCCAGAAGGCGAGGTCAGTACAGGTCCATCAAAGCAGGGACCGAGAGACTGAAAAACAGCTTCTATCTCAAGGCCATCAGACTGTTAAACAGCCACCACTAACATTGAGTGGCTGCTGCCAACATACTGACTCAACTCCAGCTCACAAAATGGAAATGGATGGAAATTGATCAAAAATGTACTCTAGCCACTTTAAACAATGCCACTTAATATAATGTTTACATACCCTACATTACTCATTCATATGTATATGTATATACTGTACTCTATATCATCTACTGCATCTTGCCATCTTTATGTAATACATGTATCACTAGCCACTTTATTAAACTATGCCACTTTTATGTTTACATACCCTACATTACTCATCTCATATGTATATACTGTACTCAATACCATCTTCTACTCTTGCTATGCTGTCTTGTACCATCACTCATTCATATATCTTTATGTACATATTCTTTTATCCCTTTACACTTGTGTGTATAAGGTATAGTTCGGATGGGGCCACAGTGTCTCCTGACCGCTCCTGTCTCAGCCTCCAGTATTTATGCTGCAGTAGTTTATGTGTCGGGGGCTAGGGTCATTTGGTTACCTGGAGTACTTCTCCTTCTTATCCAGTGTCCTGTGTGAATTTAACGTATGCTCTCTCTAATTCTCTCGTTCTCATCTTTCTCTCTGAGAACCTGAGCCCTAGGACCATACGTCAGGACTACCGGGCATGATGACACCTTGCCTGTCCCAGTCCGCCTGGCCTTCGCTGCTATTCCAGTTCCAACTGTTCTGCCTGCGGTTACGGAACCCCTACCTGTCCCAGACCTGCTGTTTTCAACTCTTAATGATCGGCTATGAAAAGCCAACTGAGAATTTATTCCTGATATTATTTGACCATGCTTGTCATTTATGAACATTTTTGAAAATCTTGGCCTCTCTCTAATTTTCTCCTTCTCTCTTTCTTTCTCTCGGAGGACCTGAGCCCTAGGACCATACGTCGGGACTACGGCCGTGGTGACTCCTTGCTGTCCCAGTCCCGCTGGCTTTGCTGCTATTCCAGTTTCAACTGTTCTGCCTGCGGTTATGGAACCCCTACCCTGTTCCCAGACCTGCTGTTTTCAACTCTTAATGATCGGCTATGAAAAGCCAACTGGATTTATTCCTGATTATTATTTGACCATGCTTGTCATTATGACATTTTGAAAATCTTGGCTCTCTCTAATTTTCTCCTTCTCTCTTTCTTTCTCTCTCAGGAGGACCTGGGCCCTAGGACCATGCGTCGGGACTGCCGCGTGGTGACTCCTTGCTGTCCCCAGTCCGCCTGGCCTTGCTGCTATTCCAGTTTCAGCTGTTCTGCCTGCGGTTATGGAACCGCACCTGTCCCAGACCTGTTGTTTTTCAACTCTTGATGATCGGCTATGAAAAGCCAACTGAAAAATATTCATGATATTATTGACCATGCTTGTCACTTATGACACTTTGAACATCTTGCATATTTCTGTTATAATCTCCACCCGGCACGCCAGAAGAGGACTGGGGCCACCTCCTCATAGCCTGGTTCCTCTCTAGGTTTCTCTTCTAGGTTTTGGCCTTTCTAGGGAGTTTTTCCTTGCCACCGTGCTTCTACCCTGCATTACTAGCTGTTTGGGGTTTTAGGCTGGGTGTCCCTGTACAGCATACTTCGAGATTATTAGCTGATGTACGAAGGGCTATATAAAATAAAATTGATTGATTGATTGATAGTAGTTGTGGAATTGTTAGGTTAGATTACTCGTTGGTTATTACTGCAATGTCGGAACTAGAAGCATAAGCATTTCGCTACACTCGCATTAACATCTGCTAACCATGTGTATGTGACAAATACAATTTGATTTGATTTGAAACAACAACAGATTTCCGCGTCACTTCACGTAACAATGTATTAATATACAGTTGAAGTCGGAAGTTTACATACACTTAGGTTGGAGTCATTAAAACTCGTTTTTCAACCACTCGGCAAATATCTTGTCAACAAACTATAGTTTTGGCAAGTCGGTTAGGACATCTACTTTGTGCATGACACAATACATTTTTCCAACAATTGTTTACAGACAGATTATTTCACTTATAATTCCCTGTATCACACTTCCAGTGGGTCAGAAGTTTACATACACTAAGTTGACTAAGCCTTTAAACAGCTTGGAAAATTCCAGGAAATGATGTCATGGCTTTAAAAGCCTCTGATAGGCTAATTGACATCATTTGAGTCAATTGGAGGTTTACCTATGGATGTATTTCAAGGCCTACCTTCAAACTCAGTGCCTGAGTTACCGCAAATGCACATGGGGACAAAGATCATACTTTTTGGAGAAATGTCCTTTGGTCTGATGAAACAAAAATTGATCTGCTTGGCCATAATGACCATCGTTATGTTTGGGGGGAAAAGGGGGAAGCTTGCAAGCCGAAGAACACCATCCCAACCGTGAAGCACTGGGGTGGCAGCATCATGTTGTGGGGGTGATTTGCTGCAGGAGGGACTGGTGCACTTCACAAAATAGATGGCATCATGAGGAGGGAAATTATGTGGATATATTGAAGCAACATCTCAAGACCTCAGTCAGGAAGTTAAAGCTTGGTCGCAAATGGGTCTTCCAAATGGACAATGACCCCAAGCATACTTTCAAAGTTGTGGCAAAATGAAGTAAGGAAAACAAAGTCAAGGTATTGGAGTTGACATCACAAAGCCCTGACCTCAATCCTATAGAAAATGTGTGGGCAGAACTGAAAAAGAGTAGGGATGCCTACAAACCAGCTCTGTAAGGAGGAATGGGCCAAAATTCAYCCAACTTATTGTTGTTAGCTTGTGGACGGCTACCCGAAATGTTTGACCTAAGTGTTGAAATGTTTGACCCAAATACTAATTGAGTGTATGTAAACTTCTGACCCACTGGGAATGTGACGAAAGAAATAAAAGCTGAAATAAATMATTAAAAAMTATTAATCTGACATGTCACATTCTTAAAATAGAGTGGTGATCCAAACTGACCTAAGACAGGTACTTTTTACTAGGATTAAATGTCAGGAATTGTGAATAACGGATTTTTGCTGAGGTGTATGTAAACTTCCGACTTCAACTGTATAAACTGTCACTAATCCCTACGGAACTTTCATTGCGCACACCTGTCCCCTATTCCCACTGATTAGTACTTGTATAGGTGTGTCCTTTGGTTTCCATTGCCATGTCCGTTGGTGCGTGTGAGTACCTTTGCTGTGTGTTTTGGGCTTTTGTGCCTTCGCGGATTGCGCAGATGATTACCGGTCTCGTCCCATGGGTTAATCATGGTGCGTGTGTCTTATTTATTCAAGGTMCTCCTCACTCTTTTGTTTTGAGTTTCTACCTTGTGTGTTTTGTTACGTGTTTGTTTGGTCTTAGTCCCCGTGCCCTTACATGGCACGCCGTAATTTTGGGTATAATAAAAAAAACTATTACGCATTCCTGTGCCTGTCTCCCGAATCATTTAAACCAGCGTGACAGAATAATCGACACTTGAGACAGCGGGAATGGCCAGTCCGAAGACGCTGCAACTGGTCCATCCGGCGCCGCCGCAACTGCAGCAGCCACAACTGGCCCGTCCAACGCCGCCACAACCGCTTCGTCCGACGCCACTGCTGCTGGTCCGTCCGACGCAACTTCAGCGCGAGCAACTGGCCCTTTCGTGCCCGTATGGATTGCACAGATGATTACGGGTCTCGTCCCGTGTGTTAACCATTGTGCGCATGTGTTATTTATTCAAGGTACTCCTTGCTCTTTTGTTTGGCTTCTACCCTGCGTTTTTGTATAGTGTTTGTTTGGTCTTCGCCCCTGAGCCTTTACAAGGCAGGCCGTAATTTGGGTGTAATAAAAAACCCTATTACACATTCCTGAGCCTGCTTCTGACCATTTATGCCTTCGTGACAGAACAATGGACCATTAAGGGAGACAGTGGGAATGGCCCGTCCGATGATGCTGCGACTGGTCCGTCCAGTGCCACCGCAACTTCGGCAGCTGCAACTGGGTCGTCCGACATCACCATAACGGGTCCGTCCGATGACGCAACTTCAGCAGCTACAACTGGCCCGTCCAATACTGCCACAACTGGTCCGTGCAACGCCACTGCTACTGGTCCATCCAACGCCGCCACAACTTCAGCAGCGGCAACTGGCCCGTCCGACGACGATGCAACTTCGGCAGCTGCATCAGGTTCTGATCGACCCGCACTGCATTCCTGTGATCGTCCTCGAGGCCAGTGTCATCTTCGAGGCTGGTGTCAGCGCGTCAGGGGCGGGGGTACTGTCACTGATCCCTCCGGAACTTTCATTACGCACACCTGTCCCCTATTCCCACTGATTAGTACTTAGTGTGCCGTATTTGTGTGCCCTTTGGTTTCCATTGGGGTGTAGATTATTGTTCATTGGTGCGTGTACGTAACTGTGGTGATGGTGTTTTGGGCTTTCGTGCCTTTGTGGATTGCTCAAATGATTACGGGTCTCGTCCCGTGGATTAATCATTGTGTGTGTGTGTGTTATTTTTTCGAGGTACTCCTCGCTCTTTTGTTTTGGGTTTCTACCCTGTGTATTTTGTTACGTGTTTGTTTGGTCTTCATCCCCGTACCCTTACACGGCACGCCGTATTTGGGGTATAATAAAAAAAACTATTACACATTCCTGTGCCTGTCTCCCGAATCATTGTTACCAGCGTGACATAAACACATTGATCAAAATAGAATATGATGAAACAGAGTGAGCAAGCCAAACAGAAGAACATGAGAGTGGAGAAATTAGAGACAGAGGTGAGTATTTTTTCAGTCACCTCTGTGGAGCACGAAAATGATCACACTGCAAATGAGTCAGTGTGGTCCAACGCTTGGAGCTGTGTCGTTTAGGGATTCGTTCCTTTATTTTTTAACAGTCATTAGAGCCAGCTCTGGGGCGGCGAAAGGCACGTTTATTTCCTCATATGGTGTAATGTGTCGCCCTTTTCCCCCCTTTTTTTTCAATTTCTCTCAAATGTAGATTTCCACATCAAGGGAGCCATCACACTGATGGAATCAAAGAGCTGCCTGGGTCTTTGAACTGTCCTGATGAAGAGATGAAAAGGATGAGGTAGCTCTGGCTTCTGCCGTTCATAACATCTCCTGTCTTTCCAGGTTTGCCTGGATGAAAGCCACCTCTCTCTCTTTTCCTTCTTTCTCTCTTTCTTTCTCTCTTTCGTTTCTCTCTTCTGTCTCTCTTTCTGTCTGTCTGTCTGTCTGTCTGTCTGTCTGTCTGTCTGTCTGTCTGTCTGTCTGTCTGTCTGTCTGTCTGTCTGTCTGTCTGTCTGTCTGTCTGTCTGTCTGTCTGTCTGTCTGTCTGTCTCCTCTCTCTTCCTCTCTCTCTCTCTCTCTCTCTCTCTCTCTCTCTCTCTCTCTCTCTCTTCTCTCTCTCTCTCTCTCTCTCTCTCTCTCTCTCTCTCTCTCTCTGGGAGAGTCCCAAATGGCACCCTATTCCCTATGTAGTGCACAATGTTTGACCAGGGCCCGTATCTCTCTCTCTCTCTCTACTTTCTCTCTGTTCCCCTCTTGCTCCTTCACCCATATGGCCAAGGCCTCTCTCTCCTATTTCTTCTTTCTCTTGGTCCATCAATTGCACCGAAGTAGGTCCAAGATGTCCTTCCAGATGGGTGCTATGTTTGAAAATCACCCTGGCCATTTCTCTGGTGATGGGAAAGCATTATAGTACAGTCAGTAAATGACATGGTCTACAAAGTAGTCAATATGAAGCACCTCTCCAGTCAGCTGAATGATTGATATTGATTTGAAGCAAAACTGATGAATCTATTAGAGAGTTGATGTAGAGTAATATATGATATTACATCTATAAGCTACACAGCAAATTTAGATATGCAGAAAATGTGTATGTCCAGGTACACTAAACATGGTTCTCAGCATACATGTAGTAAAAGGCATCTTGTATTAATACCTTATTTGTGCATTACCATTGAATTTGTCAGGGTTTTTGTCAGTCTCCTCTCCCACAGTCTCTCTGCTTTCCTCACAAATTGTTTATAAATTGCCTGATGGTGTTGAACAAAACCAGATTAGAAACAGGAATCGAGCAGAGGCAAACACTAAACGATAGGTCTCAGCTGAGCTGGGGCCGGGTCAAGACCGTCTGTAGGCGGTACCTTAAGGGTGCGTGTGTGTGTGAGGCGACTCAAGGTCTGCAGTTCGGAGAGAAAAGGGTGAGTGTGTATGTGTGGGTGGGACCTCTGTGGGCGAGCAATTGGCTGCCGGCAGGTGTGAGCTCTGAGTGGCATCTCTCTAACGAGAGCCCGGGAGGTTGAGATGTACAGTACATGGCTTGTTCAGTTTGCCTGGGTGAGAACACTGAGCCGTTTGGAGAAAACTCCTGCTGTTCTGGCACTACAAGGCTCATCTTCTAATAAACATGCATTGAACCAGGGTCCTCACAAGGAAATGGTGTGCTAACTGTGTTGTTTGCTGTATCCCCACTCTCTGCTGATGGCCTTTTAGACCATTACATTTGTTTTTCATGTTGATGTGGTTAGGAATCTCTCTAGGGCTGCGTGGCTGGGTCTTCGTGGGTAGTGGTTTATATAATACAAAATACACAGTATCTATAATTTTTTTCTCAGTTGGATGATATAATTGTTGCAGAATATTAGACCATAAAGGTAATGTTTGATGAGGAGACTACTGTATCTTCTTATTTTGCTCAAATGTGTTGTCCTAATGCAGATCTTGGCCCTTCTTTGGACACTGTGATAACAAACCTCCAAACGAGCTTCAATACCATACAACACTCCTTCCTTGGCCTCCAATTGCTTTTAAATGCTAGTAAAACAAATGCATGCTCTTCAACCGACTGTTGCACCCGCCTGCCCAACGAGCATCACTACTCTGGACGGTTCTGACTTAGAATATGTGGACAACTACAAATACCCAGGTGCCTGGTTAGACTGTAAATTCTCCTTCCAGACTCGCATTAAGTATCTCCAATCCAAAATTAAATCTAGAATCAGGTTCCTATTTCGCAACAAAGCCTCCTTCACTCATGCTGCCAAACATACCCTCGTAAAACTGACTATCCTACTGATCCTTGAATTGCAAAAATCACTGAAGCTAGAGTCTTATATCTCCCTCTCYAACTTTAAGCATCAGCTGTCAGAACAGCTTACCGATCACTGTCCCTGTACACAGCCAATCTGTAAATAGCACACCCAACTACCTCATCCCCATATTGTTATTTATCCTTTTGCTCTTTTGCAAGCCAGTATCTCTACTTGCACGTCATCATCTCTACGTCTATCACTCCAGTGTTAATGCTAAATTGCAATTATTTTGCCTCTATGGCCTATTTATTGCCTAACCTCCTACTGTTCTACATTTGCACACAATTGACTGTACGTTTGTTTGTGTGTAACTTTGCGCTGTGTTTGTCGCACTGCTTTGCTTATCTTGGTCAGGTCACAGTTTCAAATGAGAACTTGCTCTCAACTGGCCTACCTGGTTAAATAAAWAWAAAAATCTTCAGTCAGATCTGGGGACTCGTGCTGGGTGTAATGTTTTGAGGATCTGTCACATGTGCACATCAATTTGTAATGCTGTCATTGACTCATGCAGTCATGACATGTACAGCCTCAATTGTAGGATAGCTATCTGTCAATCACTCTGTTACAACCATATTGTTGGCTGTTCGGCCCTGAACTAGCTGGTGCTGAGCAAAAAATGGAACCTAGAGACACCGGTGGATGTTTTGTGGGAAGTACACCTTCACTCTCTGCTGCAAATAAAATATGTCAAAGCAGCTTTGTTTTGCAGCATATGACTACTCCAAATAAATGACAGCCTGGAAGACTTGTCAGGAAGCCTCTCCCTACTAAAGTGAGTTCACCCTCCAAGCGTACACATGTGAAGGAGACGATGAAGAGGATGATGAGGAGGAGAGGGGAGCGTCAGCAGTTCGTTCTCCTTAGGGAAAATGTAACTCATCTGAGCTTTAGACCCGTTTCTCTCTTGCTCTCTGTTGCTCTCAACCCACCTCTCAAGCAATTCACTCATATCAAGTCTCAGCATAAACTGGTGTCTATCATTTAGAAGGATTTGTGATTCCATTTTATGGGAGAAAGAGTGAATTGAGACTGAAGTGACACAGTGACTGTGATACCTATGGCTGTTTTTGGCCATTTCAATACATTTTTGATTTTCAAAGAATATCATTTAGAGAATGTGAATGGTAGCAGACTATATTGCCACCCCTAATTGCCCTGTCTTTAACCAAAGCCTAAAGGAGTGTATGTGTCCACAGGCATAGAAGGAAGCTAAAGTAATTCCACTACCTAAAAATAGTAAATCATCCTTTGTTGGCTCTAACAGCTACCTAATCAGTTTGCTCCCTGGTCTTAGTAAACTGATGTAGAATATTGTGTAGGGAAGAGCACTCAAGTTTTACTGCACTGACTCAGATGACAGATGATTGCCTAAAATAAATTGATAAAAATATGACTTTTGATGTTGTTGATCATTATTTGTTATTGAAAAAACTCACTTGTTATGGCTTTACATCACCTGCCATCACATGGTTGGAGAGTTGTTTATCCAATAGAACTCAGAGAGTATTCTTTAATGGAAGAACCTTCTTTAACATCAGATATGTAGAATGYGGTATCCCTCAGGGCAGTTGCCTAAGGACGTTACTCTTCTCTATTTTTACAAATGATTTGACACTTTCACAAGAAGCTAAAATGACTATGTATGCTGATGATTGCACACTTTACACATCAGCACMTACAGACAGTGAGCTTACTGAGACTCTTAGCAAGGAGTTACAGTCAGTGTCAAAATGGGTAATTAACAACGAACTGGTCTTAAATACATCTTAAACCAAAAGCATTGTATTTGGTTCAAAGCATTCTGTTACACCTAAACCTCAGCTGGAGTTGTGGATAAAGGGTGTGACCATTGAACAAGTTGAAGAAGTTGAACTCCTAGGAGTAACATCAGATGGTCAGTTATCATTGTCAAGTCATATAGACAAAGTTGTTGTGAAGATGGGAAGAGGTATGTCTGTTATAAACAGATGTTCTGTGTTTCTTACGCAAATATCAACTGTACTAGTCATTCAGGCTCTGATCTGGTCCCATCTTGATTTCTTTCTGGTAATATGGTCAGGTGCAACAACGAAAGAACTAGCAAAGYTGCAGCTGGCTCAAAACAAAGCAGCACGCCTTGCCCTTACCCGCACACACAGAATTAACATCAACAACATGCATGATAATCTTTCATGGTTGAGGGTTGAGGAGAATTGACTACTACTCATGTAGTCTTTTTAAGATACATTTTTGTGTTGAAAATGCCTAACCACTTKTACAGTATAATCAATTTGCATACACTTCAATCAGCCATGCACACCCCACCAGACACGACAGTATGTTTTTTTTTCACAGTACCCAAATCAAAAACAGATTTAATACATTGCTCAGTTATGTATAGAGCCATGTCATCATGAAATGCTCTGCCACCAGAGGTCACTCAGGCAAAAAGCATGTTTAGCTTTAAAAAACAGATGAACCCTTGTGTGGAGTTCGGGTCTGTGGGACCCATTTTTAATGTTTACTAAAAGAAAAGTGATACAATGAATACTTTTTCAAACCTGAGACTCATTGGCCTTGACTCATTTTCTGTGAAGAACATGTACAATATGTAACGATCGTCGGAAGGATGAGACCAAGGTGCAGCGTGGTACGTGTTCATGCTTCTTTATTAAAACCGAACACCAAACAAAACAAAACAACAAAAGAACAACGAACATCACGTTCTGAAGGCTACACAGAGCTAACAAAAACAACATCCCACAACCTAAGGTGGCAAAACATGCTGCCTAAGTATGATTCCCAATCAGAGACAACGATAGACAGCTGTCCCTGATTGAGAACCATACCCGGCCAAAACATAGAAACACAAATCATAGAAATAAAGAACATAGAAAGCCCACCCAATCACACCCTGACCAAACCAAATAGAGACATAAAAAGGCTCTCTAAGGTCAGGGCGTGACAAAATAACACATTTTCATTGAGTGCACACTGTACACCCCCCTACACATGTATATTTCATATGTGGTGTTCGGGTCCAGTGGAATCGAGGTTAATAAAAGTGTGGAAAAGTGTGTGTGTGTAGGTGAAAACAAGTAAAAATGAAACAAAAAGTTTTGCTGTATGCCTTCACTCTGTCTTCCTCCTCCAAGAACCTGTCTGTCTCCCTGCCTGTCTGCCTGTCTTCCACTTTCATCGCACTCTTTACTCTTTGTAGTGTGTGAAACTACACAATGTCTTGTGGGAACCTGCACAATGTTATTACATTATTTTGATACAATGTAAAAAAAAAAAAAATAATCTGTATTTTCCCACACTCTTCCCCAGCCAGGTGCAAGTCGGGGGAGGGACACAACAAATGAATAGCTTTGCATGTGTGGCTCCTTACCACAGTCAATCAGTATGGCAAAAATCATCTCTGCTCAGAGGTCCTTAGAAATAATTTTTCCAGAGAGAGAAGCTAGTGTGGACGGAGCGTCTTCCACCATGGAAGACAAGATTTTTCCGAATATGAGGATCATGTCAATTCGGAGTCTGACAGTGAGTTGGAAGAAGAGGATGAGATTGACCCTCAGCCAGCCCCAGGACCAGCCCGTCAGCAACGAGCTCATCAGCAGCCTGCAGGAGGAGAAATATGAATGTCAAAAAGATGGAAGGAGATGGACCAAACTCATTTACATGCATACTTTGGGGTTCTTATCCTTGCTGGTGTTTTCAGATTCAATGGGGAATCCATAGAATCCCTGTGGGATGTAGAAACTGGCAGAGAACTTTTCTGTGCAGCAATGTCTCTGGAAAACATATTATTTCCAGGATTATCCGCTTCGATAACCGAGACACCAGACCAGCTGGGCGGCAGAGAGACAAATCAAATCAAATCGAATCAAAGCTAGCTGCAGTCAGGTCAGTGTGGGACAAGTGGGTGGACCGCCTTCCCCTGTTTTACAACCCTGGKCCCAACGTTACTGTTGATGAGCAGCTTATGCCATTTAGGGGCCGCTGCCCCTTCAGGCAGTACATACCGTCTAAACCCGCAAAATATGGAATCAAGATCTGGGCTGCCTGTGATGCTGCTTCATCATATGTTGTTGTTGCATGTGTATGTGTCAGACTCTCGTGCCTTGGACTGCTGTAACTATGTATGTGAGAACTAAGTGTTTTCATCATTCTAGATTGCAGCCGATAGCAACAAGAAGAAGTGCTGCGATGAGTGTGGACCCAAGAAGGACAGGAAGACACAGTACACATGCATCAAGTGCAAGAAATACAATTTCAACACAGACACAGTAAAACTCTGTCTCTCATGTGGTGTGTAGACCAGCCTTMATTTGTGTTCAATGGGGCTCATTTATCATTTCCATAAAATACTGTATGTAAAATGTGTCTTTCCAATTGGTTCAGTTCAAAGCAATAAACATAAATAGTGATGAACACCTTGTTTATTTTATATTTGTTCAAGATTAACATAATTTATTCCACCCATGCCGTGATTATAATATATATATWTWTTTTTWAAGAATAGCGCTTTTATTGATACGTGATTTAGCAGAGGAAAATGACAAATATTAACCATGTAGGCTGTCTATATTGCTTGTAATTGATATAGGTCAACATCTAAGTGTTAAGTATTAATTATTTTTATGTAAATTGCTATGGCTTTACTGTGGGTGTTGGTCCAACTTTACTGTAGGTTGTGGGTTCATCAGACCCATGAACATGGTGTGAATAACAAAAACATAAACACCACACAAGGGTTAAAAAAATAAATATTGTATCACACCGCCTCTCCTCTTTCTAAATATCTAATTTGACTCTATTGTGTTTAAGAATATGAATATCTATATATGAATTGTGTGTAAATAGTGTTTTTGTTGTCTCTTGGTCTCWTCCAATATATAACTCTTATTATAATTTAGTTATTTAATATAATATCTTTTGTTTTTCTTGTCTATAACTGTTCTGTACTTTGTCATCTATTTGTACGTTTTATGTTGACCCTAGGAAGAGTAGCTGCATGAGCAGTAGCTATTTATTAAGGAGTGGTCTTTTAAGGAATGATATGGGAGAGGCAGGTTCTGAAGAGAGCTCAGGAGGATTTGTACAGACTGGGCTTTTGGTATCAAGACAAGGCCGAGTCGTGATGTGGCGAGGGCTTGGATGAGTAGCTGCAGCTTCAAACAGGTGGCTCACTTTGTGACCGGTATTCTTGCAGGAATTCCCTCTGTAGCCTCAGATCTCTCTTGCTCGGGGGTGAGCACACTTCTGAATGAGTGATGCTACATAGGCCTACACAGAAAAACAGCCTTCTCTTTCATGCTGTACATCTTGCTGTGCATCTGTAATGTACTGGAACGTTTGGGGGGGAATCCACAACCAAAGTTGACAGAATGTGTTGCAAAAGCAAGAAATGTGACACTACTATCACCCAAATGTTATAGTGATGTGGTAATAATGAAATAGTACTGTAAACCCATTGTTTGATATTCAAAGGGTGTGTTTGGAGTTCAGTGAGTAGTGTTGATGTGTATGGTGGGCCTTACAGATGTAGGATCTTAAAAACCTCTAAAGAATCTGACCCTATTTTTWAATTTTCGCCTAAAATGACATACCCAAATCKAACTGCCTGTTGCTCAGGACATGAAGCAAGGTTATGTATATTCTTGAAATCATTTGAAAGGAAACACTTTGAAGTTTGTGGAAATGTGAAATTAATGTAGGAGAATATAACACAATAGATCTGGTAAAAGATAATACAAAGAAGAAAAAAAAACATTCTTTTGTATTTTTTTTTGTTCCGTCATCTTTGAAATGCAAGAGATTGGCCATATTGTATTATTCCAGGTTAGGTKCAATGTAGATTTTGGCCACTAGATGACAACAGTGTATGTGMAAASTTTTAGACTGATCCAATGAACCATTGTATTTCTGTTCAAAATGTATCAAGTCTGCACAAATGTGCCTAATTGGTTTATTGATACATTTTCAAGTTCATAACTGTGCACTCTCCTCAAACAATAGCATGGTTTTATTTCACTGTAATAGCTACTGTAAATTGGACAGTGCAGTTAGATTAACAAGAATTTAGGATTTCTGCCCATATCAGATATGTCTATGTCCTGGGAAATGTTCTTGCTACTTACAAGCTCATGCTAATCACATTAGCCTACGTTAGCTCAACTGTCCCGCGGGGGGGACACCGATTCCGTAGAGGTTCATTTGAGTCAGTTTGCTACAGCAGGAAAATAACCCTGCAGCAACAGGAAATGTAAATTATTATGTGGAGTATAATTAATGAAAATAATACTTGGGGTTGATACATTTTTCATTAGAGCAAATCAAGTCTGACATTTACAAGTGGAAATTACAAACCTTGAATACACTACAATTTTGCATTTCAGCAACAAAAGTGATACAATTAAGATCCTACATCTATACGCCTGTACATTAATACAATACAATATGACATACTAATATAATCTACTTTGAATAATGATTATTAGACATTATAAGTGTCCCTGGTTTCATCTACTGATCTCTCCCATCTGTCATTCATTACAGATATTTGAATTTTTTTTGTTTCAGTTTTGACCTCGCTTTTATGCTATGCATTTCTAAAATAATAAATAAGGTTTTATGGGACCTTGGAATACAAATTCCTATACATTAACCTATGGCTTATTTGAATCCCATGCTAATGATAATTTGCTTTTGGTGAGCAAATGTTTATGTATGAGCATTATTCACAAATGTAATTGACTCCTTCTAACGTTCTCTGATGACTTCAACTGACATCTGCTTCAGGATGAATCTGTGTGGCTATGAAAACCCTGGGAGTTGCTCTCAAAAATACTGTATATTTGCTTCATATTATTTTGACATTCATGGGTCTACTACACGGTGGGTACTTTCCATTCCACTGCACAGCAGATGGACATCTCCCCTTTTGTCTTTCTGTCTTTTTCTTGCTTTCCTTCTCTCTCAAAAGAATTATGGGGGTCTCATAATCTGTCTACTTGCTGAAAGGGAAGTACTACATAAAACAGATGGGTAAATGTGAAGCCTCCATGTTCAGGCCAAAGGTCTGCTTGCTCTTTCTCTGGCCGTTTCTCTGGCATAACTCTATAGTCGATACAGAAAGATGTCTTTGACCTGTATTACTGCTAAACCTACAGCTGGAGACAAGCCAACACCATGGTTCAAGAGAACAATGCCAAGCGATATCATGCTGATGTGGACAATGCTAACATATGAAGAACAGGAGGGTGATATGCACATCCTAAACTTGAGATTACAGTCAAAAATATATATCCTGATAAAGAAATGAGACAAAGACTTTGCAAAATAATTGTTATTTTATTTTTGGGTGCAGGACAAAAGCACGAGAGAGCAGGAAAACTCTGGACGGATGGATGGGTGGTAGGGTGGTAGATACAGTAGGTAGATGGTAGGGTGGTAGATACAGTAGGTAGATGATGCTAAGTGGGTAGATACAGTAAGGTATTGATATGTGGTGTAAGATACAGTAGGTAAGATGGGGGGTGGTAGATAGCAGTAGGTAGATGGTAGGGTGGGTAGATACAGTAGGAGATGGTAGGTGGTAGTAAGTAGGGGATGGTAGGGTGGTAGATACAGTAGGTAGATGGTGGTGGTAGATACAGTAGGAGATGGAGGGTGGTAGATACAGTAAGGGTAATGATAGGGTGATAGATACAGTAGGGAGATGGTAGGGTGGTAGATTAACAGTAGGTAGATGGGGGTGAAGATACAGAAAAAAAAAAAAAAAAAAAAAAAAAAAAAAAAAAAAAAAAAAAATAGGTAGATGGTCGGGTGCGTAATACCAGTAGGTAGATGTA